>NC_090924.1:1201504002-1201807893 GCF_040938575.1 Ambystoma mexicanum
TCCTCACACATCGAAATGGTGTGCCACATGTCTACTCTCGGCATAGTGTTGTAAAACTTGCACTAAAATGTCTCCAAGCATCAAAAACCCTGACCCTCTGCACCTCTGCCATCTTCAGTATGCGCACCATCTTTCGACAAAAAAGAGTAATGTGAACATCTGATTGGCTGATGCCTACAGTCGCCTTTCCATGCAGGATTTGCTGTAGAAACCCGTATGTGGCACGCCCTACCAGCGGACAAGCATTGCCTATGTGCGGCACGTAACTCTTACCCAGTCCTTCCACCATTTCTACAGCGGTACCAAAGTGAGTCCCTCATTGGACACAACTAAGCGGTCGCACAATCATCCACCAATCAAATAGAACATTGCTAATGTTAACTCTGTCATCAACATTGCACACTTCAAAATTACTGTTGATGATTCTGAATGGAAGTCGCATACCATTGCAAAGCACCTACTTCACAAGCTCCTGTGCAAGAAATGCACATTTCTACGTACAGCTCCATGCATGTCTACATGCATCAGTATAGATTACAGGTATGTATATTTTAATCAGAGAACATGTGGAAGCCTTATGATTTAATTTAGACAAATTAATGCCGCTAAATGTCCATAGGGAATACATAACAACGCTCCCCCTTTAAAGTGCAAGATTGCTGATTTGTCATTCACAAATCGCACGATTGCTTACTGTCTTCCACATAACCTGTACATACGTTGCAAGCATGCCTATATAGGGCAGTCGTCAAGTTTGTATGTGAAAATGTCGGAGTTGAGTACTCTGTACGGCCTACACTAATGCTACTTGCAATGTGATCATATGAGAATAGTAACCGCTCCCGATTTTAGTGGTGACATTTCCTTCTGAGGGTCTCCCGATTTTTCGACATTGTGCTTTTCATTAACAAGTAGAATATGTTTCCACATCTAGTACTGTGCTCTATTGCTTACAAACCTCTCTCCTATGCATAGTACACTTTGTAAACAACAAGGCATTTCCATACCCTTAAAAGTTTTAGTTATTTTGAAGGACTTTCAAGTGCCATATTGCAAGTACTATGCAAAGACTGCACAGAGTGAAGTGAAATGTGCATTTGCACTGGGTTGAAATATGAAAGTTCAATGCTCTGACCAAAGAAGCACAAATAATGTCTGCAGTATCATCACTGCTGCAAGCACACAAAGTAATTGATTTTGTTTTTTAAATTTGCAGTGAAGACTACTCTCCTGAGAATCAACAGCACCTACACTACAGACGACATATCCGAAGAAACCTGGTCATCTTGCACAAAAAAGTAAGTACAGTACAACCTTTATATTGTAACTACTCTTTAAAGAGGCTGCGTGGTTTAGTTGTTTATTTTGGCTACCAAGCATTGATTTATAAACCATTCTACCTACAAATATCCGTTTATTGAACAAAGAATAACAGGCAGAATGGCTGACAAATCCCTGTGTGTTTGGTACTCAAATATCATAGTAATCCTTAGAAGGTTAGATTGTGAAAAGAAGTTGCTGTAGCAAGTTTTTGGCATTTCGGTTATTAATAATAGTTCTCGTCACAAGTAGGCCACTGTGTACTCTCATTTGAAGCACATTGTAGTAGTATACAAACAGTAAAGTAGCCTTACCAAATCATTGTTAGAGTTCACTGTACGTTGACACACCATGACAAAGAGCTTCCCCATTAGACATATGCACACATGCACACTGCACACATACATTGGACAACAGACCAAAGTATATATTTTTTCTCAACGGACACCAAAGAATGCCAACCAAAAAGAAACTCTGTGGAAAGGAACACAGAATTAGAGCAAATAAAAATAAAGGTGCCCAATGTAAGCATCCACCTGCTGTAGAGTGTGTAGAGAATCTTGGTAGAAACCAGCTAATGCAGTTGGGTAACACAATAAAGGAAGTCTCAACTACCGAACTGTACCTCCTCCATCAAAAAGTGTCACAAAACACAGAAATGCTGTCAAACAAACGGCTGCCAGTGCAGCTAAAAAATGTTCCTAATAATCCTGATAGTGTAAGAAGAACCCATAGTAAAAGAAGTATTTTACCAAAATTGTTTTGTCACAGAGTCCTTCAGAATCTACTAAGAAGAGGACCAAAATCATCCTCACCCCTTAAAATGTACCGTAGAAAGTTAATTCTACAAGCAGTCATAGACAGTGCAATCCTTCTCAAAAGGAAGTTGTTCATATTAGTGTTAAATAGGATGAAAGCACTAACAAAACTAAGTACCAAACTACAAAAAGAAACTCAACAATAAATGGAATTTGAACAAAAATAATTTCTTACATGTTTGTGGTGGTGAATGGAGTCACATAACAACCACAGAGCCATATTTTAATGAAGAAGCATGCAAACAAAATCAAACAAACACAATTGTCATCTATAGCAGTGGATGAGGGTATGAGAAAATCAATACTACCATCATGGAACAAGAAACACTGCTTACAAAACTATCTCCTGACAACTCAGAATTACCTCTCGATTCAGCAGAACCACACCTTCCAGTATACAAATGGCCGTGCACATCAATGTGTGCCATTCCAAACAAAGCTTTCAAATCTTTACGTCGGTTCCTCAATCAATATGTAAAAGGTAAATACAAAAGTACAAAGAAAGTGCTGCAAAATATGGATATTTGTGCAGTGTGGAAGGACACAGGACTAAAAGGACATTCATTAGCCTGCATTTCTGGGCCTATTTGCAAAAGTACCTTCTATGATATCAAAAGAATATCAGTACATCATTCCAATGTAAGAAATTTAGTGTATAAAATATACTATGCAAAAAAGTCCAGCTTCAGAATTAGGCAATTTAAATACCACTCTTCTGCATGGTACACCCAAATACTTACAAGAAGAAATGGACCGTATTCAGAAAAAGTATTTTGGAAGTGAGAGCCAGATACAAAATGCAACCGTTTTTGAACAAAGTAGCGACAATTCTGCACATAGCGACCTTCTATTACACACATACAGAAAAGAAATAGTAACATTTAAAAGGTCATCGGCTGAAGTACCAAACCACGTGTGTGTGTGTTGCTGCAGAACGTTTTACAAAAGGAACACAAAAAATGTGGACATAGCATACAAAATAGAAAACAATGAAGACTCTAAATGGTTTGAATTAGCTGTGTACCTATTAGCTGAAAACAAATATGAAATAACTGAACGCCTAATATGTTGCAGTTACTGTACTGCAAAATTAGACAGCAACCACACTCCTTCACGTGCTATTACAAATAATTGGGTATTCTTTCCATTACCAAAAATCCTGCAACAGCTCAATTTGTATGAGAGCATAATAATTCAAACAGTTCACCCATTTCAAGCAATTATACACCTTCTTCCAAAAACAGCAAAATTACCTTCCTCTGAATTGGTGAAAGGCATTAGGGGCAAAGTAGTTTACTTGCCATTAGATCTAACGGAAAATGTACACAATCTAGGAGTGAAACGCTCAATAGAGCATTCTTTAAACAACAACTGAAATAATTCAAGAGCCATCAGAAACTGGACAATTTGAACTTCTGGATCCAGCTACAGTATCCACTCTTTTGGAACATTACACAATAAATCCATTGAATTCCAATGAAAGCATAGATGATGCACTAGAAACTTACCAAATGCGACAAACCAAAGGGTCACCAATGAGTATTTGGGAAAAAAAGTGTAGAAGCATGTGCCTTTCCACTGTTATTTAATACTAGCAAAGGTGCAAGATACGATGATAGGCCCACTCAGATTGGCGCATCAGAATACCGCTCATTACGAATGTATTCGCAATATCCTAGATTTAGACAGAATGTGGAATACATATTCCACCTACTCTATGAAAGTGAATTAGCAACACTATGTTATGGAGTTGCACACATTCTTAAATCTGGAACACACTTTCAAAATATGTCAGCTACGCAGTTAATACAACAAATACAAGAAAAAGATGAGGTTTTACAATCAAGTATAACAAATTTGTTTGCAAACAAGCGTGGTACAAAGGAATACTGGTTCAGACGGCACAGAGACATGCGTTGCATGATCAGAAACCTTGGACAACCAACTTGGTTTGTTACGTTAAGTTGTGCAGAATATACATGGGAAGATTTACATGAGTTCCTATGCATAGCAAACAGCAACTAAAACAACATAGATATATTAACAGCTGGAGAACTTTGCTCTCTAGATCCAGTTAATGTCTCAAGATATTTCCATCATCGTTTCATTGCAATGCTACACTTTATTTGCAATAAAACTTTTCCTTCCCTTGGAGAAGTGCAACACTTCTTTTGGAGAAAAGAATATCAAGCGAGAGGAGCACCACATATTCACATGCTGTTATGGATCAAAGGTGCACTGAAATTTGGGCACGACAGTGATAACATTGTTTTGCAGTTTATCTAAAAATATGTCACATGTGAAATCCCTTCACAACAGACACATAGTGAGCTGCATGGGCAGATTTTACAATTTCAAAGACACAAATGTGGCAAATATTGTCGCTGCAAATACAAAAACAAAGATAAATACTACACCAAATGCTGCTTTGGTTACAGAAACAGGTCAAGTAAACAACTTCATATCTTCAGTTCGACATAGTGTTAAAGGTAAATCACCTAAAAAACATGTATTACATAAAAGAACGGAAGAATCAAAATATATCAATGATTACAATGCAATCATTGCCGTATTATGGAATGTAAACATAGATGTGCAGTACATTGCAGACAATTCAACTGCTGTTGCATGATATGTTACAGCCTACTTAACAAAAGCAGAAAAAACAGACCTTCAAGACCTCTGGGATGACCTAGCATCAGACAAAACATTATCACAGAAATTGCACAGCCTAGGCATAAAAATGCTCTCTCATAGAGAATGTGGGACCTATGAAGCAGCAGATCGTTTAACCGGAACTGCTTTTTATGGAAAATCAGACAACCTAGTATGGCTCAGTCTTGGTCCTGCAAAATCTAGAAAAAGAGTGCTAAAATCATATGAGGACATAGAAACAATAGCCAGAAATGATCCCAACAGCCAAGACATTCTAAAAAACAATTTACTGGACACATACTATCCGAACCACAAGAGGACTACCACTCTGGAAAGCATGTGTCTATACCACATAGCTCAAAACTTTGCATACAACAATAATGTAAAACCTGATGAAAGCAAACGTAGATATAGAGTGACTGATTGTTAAGGGAGCTTAGTGAAATTTAACAAACAAAGCTTAATTAATCATGTGAAATTGTCATTCAAAACTCCTCAACAGAAAGAACTATATTACATGTCTCTGTTACAACTTTTCAATCCATGGAGAAAAGAGGAAGACATACTAGATAATTATGAGTGCTATGAAGATGCTTTCAAAGCGAATGAAAGCACTATCACTGATGTGAACTTTACGCAGTACAAAACAATGTTACACAATGAGCTGCAACATGTAAGCGATATTCAATCAACACCACAGCTAAGTCAATGCCTAGTCTGGGATGCTGAGGAAAACCCTTATTGATGTATTTTTATGTCCAGTTCAGTAATCTGGATGACAACCCTTGTATAACACCCCCTCTTAGAATCCCCCTGACCTCACTGAGCCAAGAAGTAGGTTTGTTTTGCAAATTAAAAGGTTTATTTGAAAATGTAAACAATATATATATATATATATATATATATATATATATATATATATATATATATATATATATATATATATATATATAACACTTTATAATAAATTAATATCTGATAGTACACTTAGACATATGAGCAGTAATCAGCAAGAGGTAACTTATGAATAGGAACAGAAGAATAAGGTGAGTAAGAATGTTTTATATGGTTCAAGGAAACGCAATGATGAATGAAATGCAGTACAGAAGATAACTTGATATGGCTTCAACAAAAGACAATGTAATCACTTTTCCTTGACAATTCACTCCCCCCCTATGCAATGTAAGAAATGGAAGGAGAGCACACAGTCTTCAAGAATCCCAACAAAATGCAATACGAAATGCAGTTACCCCCCAGCAAGCTTAGAGGAAAACAGGTAGAGGTTTGAAACACAGGCCCAAAATGCTTTTAAATGTGATGGCAATGGATGGGAAAATGTGCCAACTGATTTTAATTCCCTCTAGAGATTCAGGGTGAGTGGGAGATGCGTGTTGGTATTAGGTCAGGCTCACTTTAGCAATGCTCTATGAGTTATTACCAAGTTGCAAACGGATTTTAACAAAAGAAAGAATGGAGCTGCTATTTTGAAAAGTGGAGAAATTGAGCCAAAATCGCAAATCACGGTAAATTTCGCGAGTGCGTAAATCGTGATTGCGGAAAAGGTATATGGAGTAGGAAGTCGGCCTACGTTCCAAAAGAACATCGCATTTCCCAAAGAAGATAGCGCAACACCATCTCCTTCAAAGTAATGCGCATTGCTTGGAGCAATGTTATCGTGGCTACAAAAAAACATACCAACTCGTAGCATGAATGCACTCATGCCATGATTGATGATACACCTCCCGATGCTTTGATCTGGATAGAAAACAGAAGTGTTATTCCATTGTGCTCTTGGGAGTAAAGCAGAAAAAATGACTTTCGTTGTTGGGAAGATGGTCATGAGTGCTTCAACCAACTGTGCCAAATCTGCCAACAAAATACGTGAATTCACGTATCCCAAATGCAAGCATCGTAGTGCAAAATGACCACATGAGGCGTGGTCATTCTATGCATGTCTCTACAAACTTGCAGAATTGCCGCACCCTTGGCATCAGTGTCAGCGCTCCACACCACCTCCACTCCTCACACATCGAAATGGTGTGCCACATGTCTACTCTCGGCATAGTGTTGTAAAACTTGCACAAAAATGTCTCCAAGCATCAAAAACCCTGACCCTCTGCACCTCTGCCATCTTCAGTATGCGCACCGTCTTTCGACAAAAAAGAGTAATGTGAACATCTGATTGGCTGATGCCTACAGTCGCCTTTCCATGCAGGATTTGCTGTAGAAACCCGTATGTGGCACGCCCTACCAGCGGACAAGCATTGCCTACGTGCGGCACGTAACTCTTACCCAGTCCTTCCACCATTTCTACAGCGGTACCAAAGTGAGTCCCTCATTGGACACAACTAAGCGGTCGCACAATCATCCACCAATCAAATAGAACATTGCTAATGTTAACTCTGTCATCAACATTGCACACTTCAAAATTACTGTTGATGATTCTGAATGGAAGTCGCATACCATTGCAAAGCACCTACTTCACAAGCTACTGTGCAAGAAATGCACATTTCTACGTACAGGTCCATGCATGTCTACATGCATCAGTATAGATTACAGGTATGTATATTTTAATCAGAGAACATGTGGAAGCCTTATGATTTAATTTAGACAAATTAATGCTGCTAAATGTCCATAGGGAATACATAACAACGCTCCCCCTTTAAAGTGCAAGATTGCTGATTTGTCATTCACAAATCGCACGATTGCTTACTGTCTTCCACATAACCTGTACATACGTTGCAAGCATGCCTATATAGGGCAGTCCTCATGTTTGTATGTGAAAATGTCGGAGTTGAGTACTCTGTACGGCCTACAGTAATGCTACTTGCAATGTGATCATATGAGAATAGTAAGCGCTCCCGATTTTAGTGGTGACATTTCCTTCTGAGGGTCTCCCGATTTTTCGACATCATGCTTTTCATTAACAAGTAGAACATGTTTCCACATCTAGTACTGTGCTCTATTGCTTACAGACCTCTCTCCTATGCATAGTACACTTTGTAAACAACAAGGCATTTCCATACCCTTAAAAGTTTTAGTTATTTTGAAGGACTTTCAAGTACCATATTGCAAGTACTATGCAAAGACTACACAGAGTGAAGTGAAATGTGCATTTGCACTGGGTTGAAATATGAAAGTTCAATGCTCTGACCAAAGAAGCACAAATAATGTCTGCAGTATCATCACTGCTGCAAGCACACAAAGTAATTGATTTTGTTTTTTAAATTTGCAGTGAAGACTACTCTCCTGAGAATCAACAGCACCTACACTACAGACGACATATCCGAAGAAACCTGGTCATCTTGCACAAAAAAGTAAGTACAGTACAACCTTTATATTGTAACTACTCTTTAAAGAGGCTGCATGGTTTAGTTGTTTATTTTGGCTACCAAGCATTGATTTGTAAACCATTCTACCTACAAATATCCGTTTATTGAACAAAGAATAACAAGCAGAATGGCTGACAAATCCCTGTGTGTTTGGTACTCAAATATCATAGTAATCCTTAGAAGGTTAGATTGTGAAAAGAAGTTGCTGTAGCAAGTTTTTGGCATTTCGGTTATTAATAATAGTTCTCGTCACAAGTAGGCCACTGTGTACTCTCATTTGAAGCACATTGTAGTAGTATACAAACAGTAAAGTAGCCTTACCAAATCATTGTTAGAGTTCACTGTACGTTGACACACCATGACAAAGAGCTTCCCCATTAGACTTATGCACACATGCACACTGCACACATACATTGGACAACAGACCAAAGTATATATTTTTTCTCAACGGACACCAAAGAATGCCAACCAAAAAGCAACTCTGTGGAAAGGAACACAGAATTAGAGCAAATAAAAATAAAGGTGCCCAATGTAAGCATCCACCTGCTGTAGAGTGTGTAGAGAATCTTGGTAGAAACCAGCTAATGCAGTTGGGTAACAAAATAAAGGAAGTCTCAACTACCTCACTGTACCTCCTCCATCAAAAAGTGTCACAAAACACAGAAATGCTGTCAAACAAACGGCTGCCAGTGCAGCTAAAAAATGTTCCTAATAATCCTGATAGTGTAAGAAGAACCCATAGTAAAAAAAGTATTTTACCAAAATTGTTTTGTCACAGAGTCCTTCAGAATCTACTAAGAAGAGGACCAAAATCATCCTCACCCCTTAAAATGTACCGTAGAAAGTTAATTCTACAAGCAGTCATGGACAGTGCAATCCTTCTCAAAAGGAAGTTGTTCATATTAGTGTTAAATAGGATGAAAGCACTAACAAAACTAAGTACCAAACTACAAAAAGAAACTCAACAATAAATGGAATTTGAACAAAAACGATTTCTTGCATGTTTGTGGTGGTGAATGGAGTCACATAACAACCACAGAGCCATATTTTAATGAAGAAGCATGCAAACAAAATCAAACAAACACAATTGTCATCTATAGCAGTGGATGAGGGTATGAGAAAATCAATACTACCATCATGGAACAAGAAACACTGCTTACAAAACTATCTCCTGACAACTCAGAATTACCTCTCGATTCAGCAGAACCACACCTTCCAGTATACAAATGGCCGTGCACATCAATGTGTGCCATTCCAAACAAAGCTTTCAAATCTTTACGTCGGTTCCTCAATCAATATGTAAAAGGTAAAGACAAAAGTACAATGAAAGTGCTGCAAAATATGGATATTTGTGCAGTGTGGAAGGACACAGGACTAAAAGGACATTCATTAGCCTGCATTTCTGGGCCTATTTGCAAAAGTACCTTCTATGATATCAAAAGAATATCAGTACATCATTCCAATGTAAGAAATTTAGTGTATAAAATATACTATGCAAAAAGTCCAGCTTCAGAATTAGGCAATTTAAATACCACTCTTCTGCATGGTACACCCAAATACTTACAAGAAGAAATGGACCATATTCAGAAAAAGTATTTTGGAAGTGAGAGCCAGATACAAAATGCAACCGTTTTTGAACAAAGTAGCGACAATTCTGCACATAGCGACCTTCTATTACACACATACAGAAAAGAAATAGTAACATTTAAAAGGTCATTGGCTGAAGTACCAAACCACGTGTGTGTGTGTTGCTGCAGAACGTTTTACAAAAGGAACACAAAAAATGTGGACATAGCATACAAAATAGAAAACAATGAAGACTCTAAATGGTTTGAATTAGCTGTGTACCTTTTAGCTGAAAACAAATATGAAATAACTGAACGCCTAATATGTTGCAGTTACTGTACTGCAAAATTAGACAGCAACCACACTCCTTCACGTGCTATTACAAATAATTGGGTATTCTTTCCATTACCAAAAATCCTGCAACAGCTCAATTTGTATGAGAGCATAATAATTCAAACAGTTCACCCATTTCAAGCAATTATACACCTTCATCCAAAAACAGCAAAATTACCTTCCTCTGAATTGGTGAAAGGCATTAGGGGCAAAGTAGTTTACTTGCCATTAGATCTAACGGAAAATGTACACAATCTAGGAGTGAAACGCTCAATAGAGCATTCTTTAAACAACAACTGAAATAATTCAAGAGCCATCAGAAACTGGACAATTTGAACTTCTGGATCCAGCTACAGTATTCACTCTTTTGGACCATTATACAATAAATCCATTGAATTCCAATGAAAGCATAGATGATGCACTAGAAACTTACCAAATGCGACAAACCAAAGGGTCACCAATGAGTATTTGGGAAAAAAAGTGTAGAAGCATGTGCCTTTCCACTGTTATTTAATACTGGCAAAGGTGCAAGATACGATGATAGACCCACTCAGATTGGCGCATCAGAATACCGCTCATTACAAATTTATTCGCAATATCCTAGATTTAGACAGAATGTGGAATACATATTCCACCTACTCTATGAAAGTGAATTAGCAACACTATGTTATGGAGTTGCACACATTCTTAAATCTGGAACACACTTTCAAAATATGTCAGCTACGCAGTTAATACAACAAATACAAGAAAAAGATGAGGTTTTACAATCAAGTATAACAAATTTGTTTGCAAACAAGCGTGGTACAAAGGAATACTGGTTCAGACGGCACAGAGACATGCGTTGCATGATCAGAAACCTTGGACAACCAACTTGGTTTGTTACGTTAAGTTGTGCAGAATATACATGGGAAGATTTACATGAGTTCCTATGCATAGAAAACAGCAACTAAAACAACATAGATATATTAACACCTGGAGAACTTTGCTCTCTAGATCCAGTTAATGTCTCAAGATATTTACATCATCGTTTCATTGCAATGCTACACTTTATTTGCAATAAAACTGTTCCTCCCCTTGGAGAAGTGCAATACTTCTTTTGGAGAAAAGAATATCAAGCGAGAGGAGCACCACATATTCACATGCTGTTATGGATCAAAGGTGCACTGAAATTTGGGCACGACAGTGATAGCATTGTTTTGCAGTTTATCTAAAAATATGTCACATGTGAAATCCCTTCACAAAAGACACATAGTGAGCTGCATGGGCAGATTTTACAATTTCAAAGACACAAATGTGGCAAATATTGTCGCTGCAAATACAAAAACAAAGATAAATACTACACCAAATGCTGCTTTGGTTACAGAAACAGGTCAAGTAAACAACTTCATATCTTCAGTTCGACATAGTGTTAAAGGTAAATCACCTAAAAAACATGTATTACATAAAAGAACGGAAGAATCAAAATATATCAATGATTACAATGCAATCATTGCTCTATTATGGAATGCAAACATAGATGTGCAGTACATTGCAGACAATTCAACTGCTGTTGCATGATATGTTACAGCCTACTTAACAAAAGCAGAAAAAACAGACCTTCAAGACCTCTGGGATGACCTAGCATCAGACAAAACATTATCACAGAAATTGCACAGCCTAGGCATAAAAATGCTCTCTCATAGAGAATGTGGGACCTATGAAGCAGCAGATCGTTTAACCGGAACTGCTTTTTATGGAAAATCAGACAACCTAGTATGGCTCAGTCTTGGTCCTGCAAAATCTAGAAAAAGAGTGCTAAAATCATATGAGGACATAGAAACAATTGCCAGAAATGATCCCAACAGCCAAGACATTCTAAAAAACAATTTACTGGACACATACTATCCGAACCACAAGAGGACTACCACTCTTGAAAGCATGTGTCTATACCACATAGCTCAAAACTTTGCATACAACAATAATGTAAAACCTGATGAAAGCAAACATAGATATAGAGTGACTGATTGTTAAGGGAGCTTAGTGAAATTTAACAAAAAAAGCTTAATTAATCATGTGAAATTGTCATTCAAAACTCCTCAACAGAAAGAACTATATTACATGTCTCTGTTACAACTTTTCAATCCATGGAGAAAAGAGGAAGACATACTAGATAATTATGAGTGCTATGAAGATGCTTTCAAAGCAAATGAAAGCACTATCACCGATGTGAACTTTACGCAGTACAAAACAATGTTACACAATGAGCTGCAACATGTAAGCGATATTCAATCAACACCACAGCTAAGTCAATGCCTAGTCTGGGATGCTGAGGAAAACCCTTATTGATGTATTTTTATGTCCAGTTCAGTACTCTGGATGACAACCCTTGTATAACACCCCCTCTTAGAATCCCCCTGACCTCACTGAGCCAAGAAGTAGGTTTGTTTTGCAAATTAAAAGGTTTATTTGAAAATGTAAACAATATATATATATATATATATATATATATATATATATATATATATATATATATATATATATATAACACTTTATAATAAATTAATATCTGATAGTACACTTAGACATATGAGCAGTAATCAGCAAGAGGTAACTTATGAATAGGAACAGAAGAATAAGGTGAGTAAGAATGTTGTATATGGTTCAAGGAAACGCAATGATGAATGAAATGCAGTACAGAAGATAACTTGATATGGCTTCAACAAAAGACAATGTAATCACTTTTCCTTGACAATTCACTCCCCCCCTATGCAATGTAAGAAATGGAAGGAGAGCACACAGTCTTCAAGAATCCCAACAAAATGCAATACGAAATGCAGTTACCCCCCAGCAAGCTTAGAGGAAAACAGGTAGAGGTTTGAAACACAGGCCCAAAATGCTTTTAAATGTGATGGCAATGGATGGGAAAATGTGCCAACTGATTTTAATTCCCTCTAGAGATTCAGGGTGAGTGGGAGATGCGTGTTGGTATTAGGTCAGGCTCACTTTAGCAATGCTCTATGAGTTATTACCAAGTTGCAAACGGATTTTAACAAAAGAAAGAATGGAGCTGCTATTTTGACAAGTGGAGAAATTGAGCCAAAATCGCAAATCGTGGTAAATTTCGCAAGTGCGTAAATCGTGATTGCGGAAAAGGTATATGAAGTAGGAAGTCGGTTCTAGGTTCGTTGGAAAGCCTAGAATCACAGCTTTAAAATGAAAGTTAAATCATGTTCCTAGCTGAAACGGTTTCAGAGATACGGACGATTTAATAAAGGTAGATTTTCGGATTTAAAGTAAACTCAAAATGACAGGTGACAGCTTGCAGCTGCAGGATTGACAGGTGACAGTTGTGCAGCTTTACAAATGACAGATGACACGATTTCTAGGGGGCTGTTCTAATTAGGCTAAAATAGTTTGGATTAGATTATTTTAACTAAGAGATTGGTTCTGCACAGTTCTGCTAGGTACTCAGAATATAAATTTGAACTAGGCCTCGTCACGGATCTGGTCAACACGTCTGGCTGCGGTTCTGTCTGCTCGGCGGGTCAATCAGGCACCGGTTCTGGTCACAACGGTCTGGTTTGTGGTTCTCTCGGGTTCCGGATACAGCACTGCTTTCTGGATACTGCTACAGGTTCTTGCAAAAATTCTTGGCAAAAATTCAAACAGCTCGCCCGGCTGTTGAATAGTTTGGTTGGTTTTGAGGCCTGCTGAAGAGGATTCAGCAGGTGGATTCAGGCCTCTCTGCTACAAATTCTGGAGTTAATTTCTGCTAAAGGTTCTGGAGATTGATGGATTTGAAGTCTGGATCTCTGGAGGTGAAGTCGTTGGTCAGCATGCTCCGCAGCAAATGGAATTGAATGTCTCTACCTGTCCCAGCAGTCTCTTTTTATTTGGTTTGAAAATGGGTGTGTGCCTGGGCCTAGCTAAGCCTGCCCCTCTCTACTTGTCATTGGCCCAATTCTCCCCTCTCCCATGATTGGGGGAAGGATATGGATTGTCATCATGATGAGGTCTGTTTATGGGTCAGAGTATCCTCCCCTGGTCAATTTGCACACAAATCTATTTCTGACCCAAATACATATTTATCTATGTACCATTTTTCTAATATTATAGGTTCAGTTAACATATTTTCTGTAGCACCAAACCATCCGATCCCTGTCTTTGTACGATACTGTGTCCACTGATGACAGAATTCTCCCCTTTTCATCCATATAACGACCTCTAAACCTTTCCAGATTGTACACAGATGTGCACCAGGGAGATGGGTTTCAGATGATAAAGTGTCAGATTTTTAACATGCATACATTTGGAGTGAGACCCTATTTTCTGCTAGCAACCCCCCAGAATACACAACAGGGTCCTAACACCTCTTAAAATGTGCACAGAAAAATCACAAAAATAATGATATTACTTATATAATTCTGACAAGCCCGCACTATGAGTTATCTATCTTTTTAAAATTATGCTCTGGTCAAAAAGGGGTGTGGCTTCCCACATCACAGGGTGGAATAACTGGTTATCCACTTCCCCCAAGCTCAGCTGGCTTGCAGAGGCACTGCCCCTCCCAGTTTCCCCTAAGAGGAAGCCACTTTACGGCCCCCCAATATAACATTTGCCTGAGTCCAGGACAGGCCTTTGTTCAACTTTCTGTAGTCCCCAGATGCCACTCCCCTTTCAATCAACAGGGCCATGTGACCTCCTTTTTGTGGGGCAGCAGAATGCAGCCAGGCCTGGGAACACAGCTGTTGATCCAGTTTCAACTCCTGTCGGGGGTAGTTGTCAGGCAGAATCCAGTTTCATTAAGCCAGGTTTCAGCTAAATGTCACTTTTTGTTCCCAGTTTTCTACATTCAAATCCAACTTACATGCAGCTATTTTTTATATATACATTAAATAATTACTTCCTTCAAGTCATTTCAGAATATAGTTTTACATTGTATCCACTTCTTAGCAAGTCTTTCCTTGGCCTGGTTTTGGTTCATTTGTTCAGTTTTACACAAAAGTCTGGTGGTTTTAAAACGCTGGCTTTCTGATATGGTGAGCACCGGTACTGCATCCATTTTTGTGATTAAGAAAATGAATTCCCCACAATTCTGGGTTCTTTTTGGCAATCAGCATTGCCATTCCCAATGGTTTCAGGCTACTGTGTGTGTAGCCCAATGGTGGTTTTAGGCAGTGCCCTCCTGTGCTCACAACATAGGCAAAAATGGGTGGCAGCCTATTCTTCATGTTTTCCCTGTGCACTCTCTGGGGAGTTCTGGCCATCATGATGTTTTCCATGCCAGTACTGCACAGTTTTATGGTAGGGCTTGGATGCATGGGTAAAAACATCCCACAAACAGGAAGAGAAACTTCAGGCCCAACTAGATAAAGACCCTTCCAACAGTAGTCAAACCTCTGTAACAGGAATTCAAGAACCATTAGGACAACCACTAATAGCAAATGAGGCTGAAGTAGCTATGGCAGAAGTAGAAAACACCATGTATCAGTACCAAGAAGATACAGAAGACTTAACTGTACAACAAGCAAAACTTAACAACGATCAGCGTACCATTTTTGAAGACGTAACAAAACAAATTGTACATGGTGTACAACACGAAAATCAAGAATGTCAAAATTACATATACTGCTGTATGTCAGTGGTGAAGCTGGATCAGGGAAAACATTCTTAATCAAAATCATCAGCAAGTTCCTTCAACAATTGACAAACTGTCAGCTGTTGTAACGGCCCCCACAGGTTTAGCTGCATACACCATAGGTGGTGTAACTTTACACCGATTACTACTGCTTCCAGTAGAGCATCAAAATAAATTAGACTACTACAAACTTTCTGCAGAAGCTGCAATGGAATTACGTAGAGTATTAAAACAAATGAAAATCCTACTAATAGATGAAGTGAGTATGGTTTCCATCCTAATGTTCGCTTTGATTCATCTCAGATTGCAAGAAGTACTTAAAAATAATAACGAAGAACTCTTTGCAGGAAACCATATTATCGTTTTCAGAGATCTTGTACAAATGACACCAGTGAAAGGTGAACCAATTTTTCAAACCTTAGGCAACACACACTGCCGGAAAACTGTTGGTAGCATAGGTAATGTTAACCTTTGGCAACATTTCCAATACAGAGAATTAACTGAGAACATGCGGCAATCTGCAGATCTCACTTATGCCAACATCCTAAAAAGTATTAGAGTTGGTGTATCATCACAAGAAGCACAAGTTGTATTGAACAACCAGCATATACATGCACTTTATGGCGATAATGCATGTGCAACTGATTTTATGGAACAAATAGCGCACAAAAATGTCAATTGTATGGCCTTAATGCCAACTCTTGCAAGCTGTTTCAAATTCAATGAAACAATGTTAACGAAAGAAATGCAAGCAATAATAGAAATTAGCGCCACAGACAGACTAGACGTACATGGTATGACAGAACCCATCTGTGAGCAAGGCACAACAAGACTAAATAGTTTAGAAAATTCAATCTCCAACACAGCTGGGTTGGAAAAGATATTGAAATTATCCTTAAATTGTAGAGTAATGCTTAAAAGTAACTTTGACGTAGAGCAAGGCTAGTTAATGGAGCTCTGGGCAGAGTTGTTGGCTTTCAATCATACCCACGTGATAGCAACATTCAGTTTGTAAATATTTGTTTTGATAAAGTTTCAGACGTGAAAAGGATAGGGCGCTCAATTGCTCGATTCCTTCTCTTCAAAGACATGTATGTACGTAGAGAGCAATTTTCTCTAACTCTTGCATATGCAGTTACCAATCATAAATCCCAAGGTCTTACCCTAGAGAAAGCATTGATAGATATAGGAAACACAGTGTTTAAGGAAGGCATGAGCTACGTAGCATTATCATGCTTACGTACACTTGACAGTCTATTGCTAATAAACTTTGATTCAAGTAAAGTCAAAGCTGATATTCCTTGCATTCTAGAATACAATATATTGCATACACTGCACACCCCTCATCTGAAACAATACCCTGTTCCAGATAAAGTGAAACGTGGTAAAAGCAAAGTAAATGAAACAGAAATGCAACAGAATGCAACAGCAAATTCTGCAAAGAAAAGCAAAGAAGCTAGAGTTTCTTCAATTGCCGCAAACATAGAAGAACCTATTACGGAATGTAAACCAGGGACGTCAGCAAAGAAGCAACAGAAAAACTGAAAAATGCACTGAGATACAGAACTTGCCGGCCCATTCACATTTCCAAATGAAAGTCGGGTAAGTTGCTATGCAAATGTAGCAATGAATATTCTATTTCAATTGCCACCAATTGTTAACAATATTTACCTGCACAGTACAGACCAATTGTGTTTGCAAATGTTAGTGCTGCAAAGAAATGCAACAAGCATTCCTGACAACACATACAGTGTTCATGGAGTAAGGCAACAATTGGACGACTGTGCTGGAATGGTGAGATTCACTATGAACTCACAAGAAGATCCACAAGAATTTCTAATGTACATACTATTAGTATTGGAAAACAAAAGCATACCTGTAAATGAAATCTTTCAAATTTCGTACATGTGGAAACATACATGCACTCTCTGTAGCAAAGTGATACAGGAAGAAATCCCAAATGAGCGATTTGTGTATGTTTCCATACCAAATAGTGAGAGCATTCCATTTCAGCAACTTGTACAAATGCAAACCATGGCAGATTATGCAGCATTTGCAATTCAGACAATCGCTCCACCTTACTGATACAATCACATAGTGCCTACATAATACATATGCTTCTACGTTATAATGCAGATGGCACCAAAAACAACTGCAAACTGACTGGATTCACACATGGTCAAGTGTCACTTGGAAAGATAACCTTTACAACAGTAGGAATAATCTACCATGCAGGAGCTACAACCAATGCAGGTCACTACACTGCATACATTAAACAGAATTATGGATGGTTTGAATGTAATGATAGCGCCATTACTCTAATGTTCTTGAAGCCAAAATCTATGAAATAATGTGTACTTCAAGATTGTCAACAAATTATGTGAAAGACTACAAACAGTTAGAATATGCCCACAGGTATCTAACTACCCAACAGGATGGAAGAATGACACAAATAAATGAGTATCACAGATTGTTGGAAACAAATGCACAGATAGAATATGCCTATAGGTATCTAACTGTTGTTAAAAATCGGCAGGAAGCCAACAAACAAAACATTAATGGGAAAGATGAAGGAATCAGGATATAACAACGACACAAATGAATGAGTATCACAAATCTGTAGGAACAAATACACAGTTAGAATAGGCCTACCGGTATCTAACTGTTGTTAAAAATGGGCAGGAAGGCAACAAACATAACATTGATCAGAAAGATGAAGAAAACACTGAAAGGAAAAAAGGAAATAGTTAGTACCATAGGAAATGAAGTTTTTTTTTTAATCCAACAAGGATTTTTTTCCGCAGACCCAAGGATTAGAAAAGCAAACACAGAAACTGAGTGCAATGCACAGTACACTGGTTTGTAAACTAAATATGAGGGTAAAAAAAGTTAACTCTCTATTATGCAATGTAGTAAAGTTTAGAAAAATGCAAACACTAACACACCTTTTTCTTTCATCACAGAAATGGAAAAAGTGATACTTCCGCCAAGTACGATAGCCAATTAAAAAAATATGTGGATTCTGAACAAAGTAAGGAGTAAGTATATTGGCAGGAATTTTCTACACATGAGAATCTACACGTCTAATCTATGGTACTAATATGCTGCAGTGCCTGTATGCTGCCCTTCCATCTTCGGTGAGTAACCTACCACCTACGCCTTACAACCAAGGTACAAGGAGTATTGTTCCTATCCACAACTATCGCTGCATATGAAAACCATGGTCCTTGTCAATTAGCTGCTTATAAATTTACTTTTCGGACCATCGTCTGCAGCCATGAAGTTAAGACACTAGGGCATCAACACAACTAGCGCATTCCACCAAACCCATGTTGACTTGTAAATCCACTCCTTATGACTTCAGTCTTGCGTGCATGGGCTTTAGTCATGCACCCAAGAGTGCAGGATTTCCCCACAACCACCTCGGTGATGTGTGGTAGTGGGGGTTATTCTATATGTGTGTTATCCTTCAGTACCTCTCCCCAGACGACCGACCCCCCAGAACAAATGCATTGATCACCCATATCTTAATGTCTGAACCTTTCCCAATGCTCTGTGACACAGCAAAATAGTTTCATGAAAAAAGCATGTGTACGCTGGTTTTGCTCTGCTTTCCGCATATAATCCATCTGACGCAGATCACGTAGCGAACATAGATATCACTACTTTTTTCAGACCTACGTTTTGATAATTATAAAGAAAAATATTGGACGGATGGTGACCAAATTTACAAAAGCACGCTTTCTGGACCAAGCCCTGGTACCTGCCGCAGATTTCGTCAAAATCTGTCCAGCAGTTTCACCTGTAGCTGTGCGCAAAGTTTTTCCCCATTCAGTCTATGGGAAAAAAAGACGTTTTGGGACCGCCCCTATAACTTTTCCCTGCCTGGCCCTAACATGTCCAAACTTTGCAATTCAGAGTGACCCATATACTTTTTTTGCAAAGTTTGGTGAGGATTCGTCCAGGGGGGGCAAAGTTATAGGGGGAGTCCCAAAACTTTTTTTTTCCCATAGACTGAATGGGAAAAAAATGTTGCTCACGCCTACAGCCCAAACCGCTGGACGGATTTCCACCAAATTTGGACCAGGAGCAGAGGCTTGGTCCCGAAAGCGTGCTTTTGCAAATTTGGTGAAAATCCGTCCAGTAGTTTTTAAATTAGTGATATCTGTGTTCGGTTCACGGACACACTTCTCTGTTCGCTCCGCGGACAGTGTCCTGATTGGCCAATCGTCTTGCGTGATGTTCGCGGACATGCAACGTGTTCGCTGATTGGACCGCGTGGAGCATGAAGAGCGTCAGATTTGGTGTTCAAAATGTGTATTTAGTAGAGTGTGTTGGTGTGTAGGAGTTTTGGGGAGGGTGTGGACTGGATTCACACATAGTTAAATATCACTTGGTAAGAAAACCTTCACAGCAATAGGTATAATCTACCACAAAGGAGCCACAACCAATTCAGGGCACTACACGGCATATATAAAAAAGAAATGTGGATGGTTTGAATGTAATGATAGTACCATTACTCTAAAGCAGAGATTACCAGCAAATCTTACAAACGCTTATTTGATGTTTTTAAAACCAAAATTTGATAAATAAACTGTATTTAAACCTTTAAGTAAATTTGTGTTAAAAAAATATAAACTGTTAGAATACTCCAAAAGCTATCTAACTGCTCAAATATTCTACAACAACTAATCAGATAAATGAATACCACTAAATTAGACCAAAAAATATGCAGTTACAATACGCCAATTGGTATCTAACTGTCCCAAAATTATAAATTTGTGTTAAAATAATATAAACTGTTAGAATACTCCAAAAGCTATCTAACAGCTCAAAGATTCTACAACAACTAATCAGATAAATGAATACCACTAAATTAGGCCAAAAAATACACAGTTAGAATACGCCAATTGGTATCTAACTGTCCCAAAATTTAACAATATCCCAATAGATAAATCAAAACCACTAAAATATATTAAAAAAATAGACAGTTAGAATACGCCAATTGGTATCTAACTGCTCCAAAAATTTATGATATCAAAACAAATGAAGAATCTGTTACTGCTCCAAAAAAACACAACAAAGCAAAGTATAAAGCATTAGCCAGAAACAACAAGTGAACACTGAAAACAAACAAACAAATAAACTGTAGCATAACAGAAAAAGGTTTTTTTTTTAATCCAACATAGATTTTTTTTCTCCCACAGACCCAATGATTTTAGCAACAAATACAGAAACTGAGCAAATTGCACAGTACTCTGATTTGTACTCTACTAAATATGAGGGTCGAAAACAAATAAAAGTGTATTGCTTATACAATGTAATAAGTCATTACAAAATACTAATACTAACATGCTATTTTCTTTTATCACAGAAATGAAGAAGAAAAACATGGACTCCCATTATTAGACCAAACAGTAAGTTTACAATAATAAGGACAACCATAGCAGCATATCACATCCATAGTATCTAATACCTTTGTTCCTTATACATTTGTTTTTCACCCAAAGTTATAAGCAAATATGAATGTGATATGCTGCGGTGGTTGTTGCCAGGGCATACAGTCTTGGGTGCCAAATGGCCATGCACCCAAGACTCTATGCCCTGGCAACAACCACCGCAGCATATCACATCCATAGAGTCAAACATTTCAACTATGATCTATGGGAAACTTTTAATGTCCGCGAACAATGTGAGTGTTCTTAGAACACTTTGAACTCGCCAGCGAACAATACAGACACCGTTTTCAGGACACCCCCTACGAACATTTCAGAACAACGCGATAGTTCTTAGAACACTTTCAACTTAACAACGAACAATACGGACAGCGTCCTAAGGACACCCCGTAAGAACATTCCAGGACACCGGGAGTGTTCTCAAAAACGTCTTCAGAACACCCCCATTTTGTTTATTTGCGAACATTTCAGGACACCGCGGGTGTTATTAGAACACATTCAACTTGACAGAGAACAATACAGACAGCATCCTCAGGACACCCCCTACGAACACTCCCCGCACACCGCGAGTGTTCTTAGAAGCGTCTTCAGAACACCACCATCTTGTTTATTTGCGAACATTTCAGGACACCGCGAGTGTTCTTAGGACACATTCAACTTGAGAGAGAACAATACGGACAGCGTCCTCAGGACACCCCCTACGAACATTTCAGGACACCGGGAGTGTTCTCAAAAAGGTCTTCAGAACACCCCCATTTTGTTTATTTGCGAACATTTCAGGACACCGCGGGTGTTCTTAGAACACATTCAACTTGACAGAGAACAATACGGACAGCGTCCTCAGGACACCCCCTACGAACACTCTCCGGACACTTTGCTTGCGAACAAAACGGACACATATTAAGTCCTTAGAACACCCCCCAGTCAGTTTATTTAGAACATTTCAGAACACCCGTGATGTCTGGGGAGGGTGGGAGTGTATGAGATAGGATGAAAGTTGTGTTGTGTTGTGATGTCATCTTTGATGTCCTGGGTGTTAGTCTTAGCAGTGCACGGTGGTGGCGCGAGTTATGGTTGCTTAGCTTACCATAACTGGCGAATTTCAAGGGTTTTTCGGTTTTACTTGGAACCATAACGTCCCTTTAACAACGTTTTTTCACTGAATTTCATAGGTTTTTAGTAGCGCAACTTAACCATAACGTCCCTTTAACAAAGTTTTTTTCACTGAGTATATATATATATATATATCATACAAAGCAAAGTCTCCACTGGCGTTCAGCCTACTCAGCAGTTGGTGCCTCTGGGTTTAGGATGGGAGTCATTTTCTAACTACAGCCATCATACTAATTCCAAACTGACGTTCACCATCTCTGATGCCACATAGAAAGAATAAATAAAAACAACCAGGCACTCGTTTCTGTTTCTAAATTGCTGCATGCAATAAAGTGTCGATTTTTATTAAATTCAGATATCACAAGATCATAATCTCAAGATCAGTGATCCCGCCATGGGTGAGGAAAATAACCCAAACATATTAAATGGACGCCATTTGTTTCATCCTTACACAGGGTTTCATCAGGCTAATTAACAGACATGTTCTTAGCTCCACATAATATAGAGAAGAGGAACCTACATTTCCTATTTCTTGTGTAGATCACAGGATTAAAATGACTTTGTATCAAAGTCTTTACAAGCAGGTGGGGGGCATTTTGAAAATTCTAAGCAACACCAATTTTTACACACTTTTAACACAATATACTTTTGTTCTATCCCATCAAGTGTTTAACAGCGAGGGTCCAAATGAAGTCTGATTTTATACATACTAATGGAGCTCCACATGCAAGTGAAATACATTTAGAAAAACAATGTCCACTCAATTGTAAAATACGTGACTTGTTAATCATTTCAGAGACCAAAATTATAGCAACTGTTCAATTTCATTCTTTCATTATCAACATGCAACAGAATCCAGTCCAAGAGGGCAAAAACCCCTCTGGTTAAAAATAATGGAAATTATTCAACAACAATCATTAGAAAACAGTTTGCATCTTTAAAATGAATTTAAAAAGACAAATAGCTCATCGACTTTGGCCAGTGAACATGACAAAGGCTGTGGCTAGTGGGGCAACAGACATGTATAAGTACTAAAGAAACATTCCATGACTAGTGGCCAATACAAAATCTATGGTGCAGGTACGTTGTGCAGATTTAGCACAAAAAAACCATTGAAATTCGGCGGAAATGAGAAGTTTAGCTTACCTCGATGCATTCCCTTTGCAAAGCCCTTGAGCAAATACACATTAAAAGAGAAGGGATTCACAATGACATACAAACTTGAATTATGGGGGACATATTGAATTTAAATCGTCTTGTTACGTTAAATATGCACAAGTAAACTGCACCTTAACTAATGTTTTTTCATTGAATATATATATATATCTGCGACAGCCATGGTGTTCGCATTACCTCTCACAATCCTCAAAACACTGACACCAGAAGCTCACAGCATTGATCCATTGAGCCGACTTCCTGCTTCAGCCTCTGACAGTAAATTTTTCCATAATAAGAACTTTATAAAAGCTCAATTTTCTAAACCCTGATTACCTGTTGTTATGATGCTAGTGAGAGACCTTTGACACCACTTGTGGCCTTATTGAGCTTATGAAATGATTGTTAGAGCTCACTTAGAAAACCCACTGCCCACTGTTCGAAGGAAAAGGCTAGCGGTCTGGTAGTGTCCTAAAATATACAGTGGGCAAGGACATAGGGCGTGGCAACTGGCCATGTATGGAAATAATCTATGGAATAACAAAACCCTTGAAATTCAAGGAAAAAACTTTAGTTACAGGGATGTTAAGGTGAGAACTTAATGCAACAAAAACCTGAAATTCAGCTAAAGGCACCTTAACTTTGCGGTTCTATGTTCATTCTTCAAAAGGTTTTTTCACTGCACTTTTTGCCGAAAAATGTTTGCTGGAAAAAATAATTGATTTTCTTTTGTTGGGAGGTCCCAGCCCAATCCCCCTGCCCTATTATTGATTCCTGTGCACCACCCCACCACCCCGTATATGCCCCTCTACCCATATTTTTTGTATGTTTTTCTGGCAAAGCATGTTCGGAAAAAAGTGCTGCGAAAAGAAAGGGGATGAATGAACATCCTACCAACTTCGCGCCCCCTGCTGCACAGCCATTCAGACAAATCATGGTATTAGATGCAAACCATTACTATTTTCCATTGTTGTGGGCCAATAAGTCATACTCCCTTGTACATTGCCCTCAAGCTTAAGTCCATCTAAATGAAATGGATCTATACAACTCAAAGGGTGAGCAAAGCAAGAAGGAGTGGGTGCGCTTTCATCAGGCTGCAGAGCTTCTTACACACAGATTCTGATATAGCACAGAACAAAGTTGTACAGAATTAAAACAGCTCAAAGGGCCATTCATGACTCACAATTCCGCTATGCCTTCACTGGGCGAAGGCTTGAATTCAGACACAGCTTCAGAAAGATACAGAACGAATGAAAATAGTCTCCATGTATGCTCTGGAAATAGGGCAAGTCTTTATGCACACATCCCTCGAGGAGAGGCTAAGAAATCTAAAACTGTAACAACCACATATAATGACAGGGTTATCATAGACATGTTATCCACTGCAAGGGATACATGAAGCTCAAGGGTCAAGCTGTTTTTAGCTGACGATGCCTTTTAGAACTCACAGTGTGGAAAAGGACAGGGCAACATAAAAACGTGTTCTTAAAGTGATCGTAGTGAAGGCACGCCAAAACCATGCAGCTGAAATGCTGATGTTTTCTTCTGTAGTTTGCAACAGTTCGTTGTTGATAAGTAGTCTTTTTAACTGTCCTTATGGATATGATGACCAGTTCTAAATTCAAGAAAATTAATGTTAACTTTCTAGATAAAATGTGTTGTGTGAAATTAATTTACGGTAGTTACAATTTCTTTTGATATGGTATTGTGAAGTGTAAGTTATGCAAACATTCACTATTTACTAAGCCAAACGGTGAAATCAGCTGCCATTTACACTTTGCCCAAAATCCTGTGCGAAATCCACCTGATTAATTAAGAAACCAAACATAAAGTCAGAACACCGCAAGTGAACCGTGTCAAATTACAGTACTAAAAGTCTAAATTCCTCATTCTCTCACAAACGTTTTGACCACACACTTCAACACCGCCATTCATCCCACTCATTTCCGTTGCCTCTTGCAACGTTCAAACTTCAAATACCACAATACACCATCACCTTCTAGACATATATGAAGATATTGACAGCAGCAGAGTTTGTTTGTGAAACATAAGCTTTTTGACTATGCCGCCCATAAACCAACACACATTATAAAAACACCCACAATATCTGGCACATGCACGCGATACCACGTCATTTTTGGCAAACACACACAACATCTGAATACACCACATCAGCCACCCCAATGAGAGACGTTAGTCCAGCTTAAGAAAGACTTCTTACCCAAAGAGAGAAAGACACTAATCATATACATGACAGATATGAAGTACAAGGAAATATCCATGAAAGGTGTCATCCAAGGGGCTAGATGGCCTAGTAAACTCGAACAAGCAAAGACGCAGAAATTGAGGATAAATAAGAGGGCCAGAAGGTCCCTGAGAGAAAGTTAACCATAGCTCAAACACTGACTATGACTCAAAGAAGACGTATGTTTGCACTGGAAAAGGGTCCTTCAAAATATATTCCGAATAGTTTGACTGGGTGAGAAAAATAATATTTATTTTGCTTCAGTGAACTTTCCAATTTTGTGGGGGATTGAAAAGTGAAACCATTTCTTTTGGGGGAATACTTGAGAAGCAAATTGTGTTTTAATGAACAACACAGCTTACTGGCAAAGGCCAAATACAGAGAAACTGTGATGAACATTTATTTTTAAGAACTATTAACAGAGGAGGGGGCTCCCTCCAATACAATTATATCAGGCATTTACTTTAGTTGTCATACTTTGTTTTTAGTGGTAGGGTATAATTATGTACAAGGACCTCTCATTCAAGGGTAACTTATGTTATTTGTTGCAATGCAGGTAAGAACAACTGCAGTAGCTCCATGTCATAACTGTTCTCTATAACATTCCTGTTCTCTCCTCTATATTCTCTGCTTCAGTCAATAACATTCTACATTGGATTAGTCCTATATGTGGGGCTTGTTGCACATGCTGTAATTGGTACAACACATAATGAGGATAACTATATAATACATCTCCTTCCCTCTCAAACTCTAAGCTTTGAAACATTTAAATAAAGACAGGTCACCAAACTTAACAAACAGATATCAATCCATCACAACCATTGAACAGTATGAGAAAATAAACAATATATTTTGCACGTTGACAGTTCAATGACTCAACTTCACCGCTTTCTCTTTATTCAAAACTTTGCCTCCTTCCAATAAGCATTCCCATCATTTTTCTCCACAATCTTTACACTTGAAATCCGAGATTCACACATCTTCCTGATGCAAAGTTTCACACTTACAGACACACTTAGAATAACATCTTACTTTGGTCACTTCAACACTTTTATTTATCCGATCCTCAATATGCTCTCATCTGTCACACAACGTGGTAGGTTTGCAACCTCCCATCAATTCAAATGGTGATAGACCAGTCTTACTATGTGGAGTCAATCTATATTGGAAAACCCTCTACAACAAAGCCCTTCATCAATCCTCATTCATCCCCACAGACATTATAATGCCATCCATCCACTTGCGACTAAACCTCTAAACATATCCATTACACTGAGGATGATACAAAGCACTCCTCTTGTGGACATTTCCTACATCACTCAACCATGATTGAAATGCTCTGGAAACAAACTTAGAACCATTGTCACTCAATATGTTTGGAGGAAACCCCTCTCTCCAAAACACATTCTCCAAAAACATAATTATGTTTCTTGACATCACATCTCTTAACACGCCCACCACTGGCCACTTAACAAACAAATCCATCAACTATTACATAACTATCACGTGCACCCACAATGTTCAAATGACCAAGCAAATCTATTGCAATGGTCTCCCACAAGACTCTGGGCACCTCTGGACCAAACATTGGTGAAACTCTGGTCTCCAAACATTTTCGCTATTACTAAATTCTCCACACTCTTGGATTTATTTTCAATGAACTATCTCTCATCTGTTCCGACACTAATGGTCTTTGGCCTCTGCACACAAAGCCCCCTCAGCTCATATTTCACTCTTTTGTACTTCTTGATCTTACTGTTTACTTTAAGCCCTTCATCACCATCCCCTCTCAAATTCTTTATAATGTTCTGTTTAATCTCCTGATACATTTAATCTTTCAAACATACATTGATCCACTCCTCTTCTTTGATAGATTCTACAACTGCAAATATCTCTCTGATATCATCCTTCGTCGACATCTCCAAATCATCACGTTATACTACCACTGGATTTCTTGACACTGCATCTGCCATATCATTGTCTTTACCAGAAACATGCTCAAGCACAAAATTCAATCCTTGCAACTTGATCACCTAGTTGAAAATTCTCCTTGAAACTCCATCCAAACCCCTCTTATTCAATATCATGACCAGGGGCTTATGACCAGTGAGAACAACAAATGGCTTGCCAGAAAAAATACACTTTGAACCTCATGATTTCCCATATAACATGTTTTTTCTTCTATAACCCAATAATGTTACTCTATATCCTTGAGCATCCTTGAGGCAAATACAATGGTATTTGCCTTTCCAACTTCTTCTTGCATCAAATCTGCCTCCAAACCAAATTCACATGCATCCATATGCACACTTCTCATTCCTCTAACCTTTGAACAATAGTAATATCTGTCCCACATCATGTATATATACTTGTTCTTCAGTGTTGGGATCTAATCCTCCCAAGGCCACTTGATAACTCAATGACAGTAAATGACCCCAACATTTGTAAAAAAGAAATCTGACTCACGTAACTCCTACTCTTGAGTGCCAACTCAAAATCACAATGGGATTCTCTCCACAGGTGTTAGCTTTAACTTTGCCTTCTCTTAAATTTGAATGCCACAATTTGGATTTCCACGTCCTCTAACCTGAGCACCTTTGCAACCCCTGTCTATCATTGAGGTACCATTCTCCTGAAATCAATAGACCTCATGGGAATTGTGGCAGAAAATCTTGCGCCATTCCTAACAGCGTTTATAAATAAATCCTTAACAGAGGGTCATGTCCCAAATGCCCTGGAGGGAGCACTGGCAAAACCTTTATTGAAAAAATCAAATCTAGATCCAACAGTTTTTAAAAACTTCTGTCCAGTAGCTAACTAACCTATGTTGTCCGACTAAGATCTTAGAAAAACTGGTCTTTGGGCAATTTCAGGACTTTGTGGACAACATGAATATCCTGGACGAATGTCAATCAGTGTTTCTGCCCAATCATGGAACAGAAACAGCCTTATTGGCAGTTCAGGGCGCTCTACTAGAATCCGCAGATAGGGGAAGAGCTGCAATATTGTTAATGTTGGACCTATCTGCGGCGTTTGATACAATGAACCATAAAATCATTCTCCAACGTATTGGGACGGTGGGATGAGCCTCAAAAGTAGTGGTAAAATGGTGCAGCTCCTTTCTGAAGGATAGGACCCAGTGGGTAACGCTGGGAGTGTTTCTGTCGGAACCATTATGGCTAAAATGTGGAGTTCCATAGGGATCAGCATTAACACCATTGATTTTTAATCCATACATCCGGCCACTATTTGATATTTTGCAGAGGTATGGATTGAGATTTCATTCTTACGCTGATGACACCCAGATTTATGTGGAAACAGAGAATATAGAGGAGGCCTTTGAAAAAATGGATCAGTGCATGCAGGAAATTAAAAAATGAATGGCATGCAATCAGCTGCAGCTTAATGCAGCCAAAACAGAGGTTATTTTATTTAGTGCAGGGAGTAAGCTGAGGGCCGAAAAACAAGAGATCACACCACAGATCTTAGGAGAAGATATCCAGTTCTTAAAGAAAGTAAAGAATCTGGGATGTACGTGGCAGGAAAACCTAGGGAGCAAAGTCCAGGTATGCGCCAAGGTGAAGGCGGTATACTATTCGCTACGCATGCTCAGGAATGTGCTCCCATTTGTGGCAGCCGAAGATCATTCAGTAGTCGTAGGGTGTTAACTAACTCCCATCTCGACTACTGTAATAGCCTATTGACAGGGATCCCCACTAAACAGATGATGATACTTCAAAGGGCATAGAATGCAGCAGTTAGACTGATAGCCCATCTGGGAAAAAGAGATAATGTGTCAGCCTCGCGCAGATTTCTCCACTGGCTGATGGTGGAAGATCGGGTAAAGTTCAAGATGGCTTGTCTTATGCACAAGTGCTATTACGATCATGCACCAAAATATCTAAGTGCTAGGATCCACCATCTTGAGCCTTCCAGAGATCTCAGATCGGGAGATAAAATGCTAATGCCATTACCCCGGATTAAACAGGTCTCAAAGGGGGATAGGAGGTTTTTGGTCTTTGGCCCAAAGGTATGGAACCATCTACCACTTAGAATCTGCTTATGCTCATTGCTGGAAAGCTTCAGAAAAGCATTAAAAACCTTTCTATATAAGTAACTTTAAGTAAATCTAAGAGACCTATATGCCAGCCGCTACATCGATACAAATCTTGGTAAACATCTGCACCAGAATACAGTTCATTCTGCTTGGTGCTCGTTAGAAATACGCAAAAACAAAATCAGAACCTTCCATGCTGGGGAATATATATATATATATATATATATACTCGTTCATCATTGACTATTGTACTCAGTTTCCCGAAGTGCTCCCTCTGCATAATAACATGAGTCAACAGATATTAAAGCATCTAATCCCAAATCTCTCTCAAGGAGGTTTCCAGAAGGAGATCCTTATGGATCAGGGATCAACGTTTATATCCCTGCATTTTATTTTCACTCTTACAGGCAAACTTATAATCATATCTTATTTTGGACAATTCCCTGATTTTTTTTATCTGATCCTCAATATGCTCTCCATCCGTCACTATCATTCTTGACAACTTTAACCACTCAGTGCCCGACTGCACACTACTTGTTCCTCTAACATTTGCACAACAGCAATATATGTTCCACATCTTGTATATACGTGTTCTGCAGGGTTGGGATCTAGTTTGATTCCAAATACTGCTTGACAACTCCATGCCAGTAAATTACTCCCAACATTTGTTACAAAAATCTGACTCATAGAACTCTTATTCGTGAAAGCAAACTGAGCTTGCATCTCTCCTATAATCACAATGGGATTCTCTCCACAGGTGTTTGCTTTAACTTTGTCTTCCCTTAATGCGCAATGCCCCATTTTTGATTTCCAGGTCTCCTTACTTATGTTACCAGAGTGAGTTCCCGACAACTTGTAACATTTGTCCAAATGACATCTTCTTCCACACAATCTGCACTCAACATGCACAGCAGTGCATTCCTTATACATGGCTAGGTGCTGAGAGCTACCACATCTGTAGCACCACCTCAGTTGTCATCCCAACTGTTGATCACTGTTACCTTCTTTCCGAAGTGGGAAAACTCTCCCATCTCTTTGTCTCTTATTCTCCAATTGGCATCTTTCACACTACTCTGAACCATTGCACCCTTCCCTCTATATACTGCACTGTTCTCTCCAGGCCTTTTATCTTCCTCCTTGATCAGCTCTTTGATGCATTAAGCAGTATGTTCCACCTGCTTGGCAATTACCATAGCCTGACCAAAATGTGTATCCCTTTCCTTCCATACATTCTCCCGTACTATGTCATTTGCACGTTTTATCATTAGCTGATCCCTAAGATATTCCTATGCCCATACATCACTAAAACACATTTTAAGAAATCCTCCTTCCAGTCCTTCCACCTAACTGGTTCACCAGGCTGAGACAAGAATGACACAGAACCCAGTATGTTTGCCAACTTCTGTATCTTTAATTTATGCTTCCTACGAAATGGGCAGTCATATGTGTCACTTATAGGCCTTGATCAACCAAATTGTGCCTTTCAAATAATTTGGTCGACTTTCCTCGGTCGGTAACCCATGTATTTTGTTTGTTTGTTTTGTTTATTTATTTCTATAGCTCACCTGGACCCTTAGGTATCTGGGTGCATTGCAGCAGTTACAAGTGTTACTGGTATGCAGCTGTTATATAATACAGGATTACAGTATGAAAAGGCAGATGGTAATAACAACAACAGGTTAATATATAGACTATGTACAGATCTAGGTTCATAATAGGCAATACATGGCAAGGATCATATACAGAAAGAAACTGTGGGAAAGCTACAATTGTCTTTTTACAATTAGACCTTCTCAATTAGCCATTTGATGGCCTTGCTTCTGGTGATTTGGTCATTTTCAGGGAGAGAGGGAGCGAGTTCCACAGCTGAGCAGCCATGACTGGGAAGCTTGTCCCTCCTGACTTTTAAAGTTTGTACCTAGGGACTATTAAACCATTGGAGTTGGAAGACCTAGTGACTATGGTGGAAGAACTCAAGTTGAACTTTTCTGTTAAGTAAAACAGGCCGCATGGTTCAAGGCTTTATGCATAAGGGACACAGTTTTAAGGTGAATCTTATCCTTAAATGAGAGCCATTTATACTGTCTTCTGGTTTCAGATATATGAGCTCTTCTTGCGATGCCCAACGCAGACCTAACAGTGTTATTTTGCAAGATTTGTAATTTGTTGAGTACATGTTCAATTGCTCCCAGGTAAATTCCATTACAATAATCCAGCTTGGACAATATTAAGGCTCTAGCGAATGTGATGCAACTTTCCTTAGAAAACAGAGGTTTGCATGCTCTAATCAATGTGCCTGTGTACGCAGTGGCTGAAGCCGTAGAATTCACATGTTTGTGTAGGTTCAATGTTGCGTTGAGGTAAAAACCTAGTGTTTTTACTTCTTTGGCCACTGGGTTCTTATTCCTCTTGATCTTAAAGGAAGCGTGGTCAGTATTCAGTTTGTTCAGATTAGCTGTCAAACTTACAATCAGCAACTCAATTTTATCGTCATTCAGGCAGAGGCCATGAGTGGCCATCAATACCTGAATTATTAGATACATTTTGTTCACCAGTAGTATGTCACTGTCATAGTTATCCGTTAGAAGAAGGAGGATCTTGGTGTCATCTGCATAGTTAGTGTAGGTGACACTCAGACAGTCCAGTTCGTCGAATAAAGGCTTTGTGAAAATATTGTATATTGTAGGTGATACACAGGAGCCTTAGGGGACTCTGAATGTGGTAGGAATAGGTTCAGCCACTGCTGAGGGAGAAAAGACTCTCATTGTCTTATTATTTAGAAAAGATTGTATCCAGGTAATGGCGTTTTGTGAGAAATGGGCTGCTGATTCAAGATGGTAACATAGAATTTTGTGGTCGACTAGATCCAACACTGCTGAAAGGTCCAAAAGTAGTAATAGGACATTTTAACATTGTCCTTAAGTTCGTCTATCTGTGCTTTTAGATCGATCAGTGCCGTTTCGGTCCCATGTTGAGGTCGAAATCTGGATTGGCGAGTCCCTAAGTGGTGGTCACTCTCCACATATTCCTGGATCTGTAGGTAAGCTACTCTGTCCAATATCTTCAGTAAAAATGGGACTGTGGTAATAGGCCTATAGTTTGTGGGGATAGTAGGGTCCAGTGATTGTTTTTTAAGGAGTGGTAGCACCCAAGATTCCTTTAAGTTATTAAGTATTAGGTACTATAACTGAGGTGAATGATGCATTGATTAATTTAGATATGAATGGAGGCAGGTTTCTCGCAGCGTTTTTGCTTATTTGCGCTGGGCAACTGTCACCTTGGCACCTAGACGGATTAAGGGATGCAATATTTTTTGTACATCCAAGGCTGAGACTTTGGAAAATGTAAAGCCTTGGGGATGTTTCACAGTGGGCTTTGTATTATGGTGATTGTTCCCTGAATTTTGGCGGTTTAGGTGCTTTTCAAAAATTTTGCTTTGCAGAGTGGCTATTTTGTTAGAGAGATCATTTTGGATGTTTCTTATATGCCCAGGTCTGTAGGGATGATAGGTGTCTCCATCTCTTTAATGCTCACAAATAATTCCTTTGTATTCGAACTAGCTTGGTTTATTCTATTGTTATACGATTCATGTTTGGTCCTAAGTATTTCATCCTTAAATTTTGCAGATAGGTTCATTAGGTTAGTTTTGTTCTCAATGGAAGGGAGGTGTTTCCATGTAGATTCAAGGTTTCTCTTTTCAGCACATAAGATTTTCAATTCTGGGGTGAGCTTTTGGTTTGCCTTTATGCATTTTTAGGGGGGCGATGATGTCCAGCACTTTTATCATAGCTTTTATCATAGCAGAATTGTAGCTCTCTACTAATTTGCTTGGGTCAGTCATATCGTCTAAATAGTTCAATGTAGGGAGAAAGAGTGGCAAGATAGCATCCACTGTGATATTTTGTGTATTCCTTGTAGGACATGGGGGTGCTATGACATTTTGTTTAGTTTGTTGTGCCTTCACTGAAAGGGTAAATGACAATAGGTGATGGTCTGTCCAGGATTGTGGGTTATAGCAGTAATTTTAGTGTCACAATTGAGGTCGCCTACCCAATCAACGGTCCTACCTTTGATGTGGCTATGTTGGGTGACTTTTAGAGTGAATGTAACAGTGTTAGCAATTGATAATGCTTGGTGATCATTCTGGTTATTTAGACCTAGATTGAAATTGCCCAATACTAGTATTTGGGAGGATGTTTTTACATTATCCGTCAGAAATAATAGCAGATCTTCTTCAAAGGTACCAATGGGCCCTGAGGGTCTGTATATTAGTTGATAGTTATGGTACAAGTCGTTGATGGGTATTTTAGCTGTCAGTGATTCGCAAGATGAGAATTTAGTCGTAGTCGTTAATCTGATGTCTAAATTGGTTTTGGCTATGATGGCGATTCTGCTGCCTCTGGCATCTACTCTCTCAGCTCTTACAATTGTGTGATTGTCTGGTACAGCAAGTAAGAGGATTGGTCCTACTGCCGCATGCAGCCAGGATTCTGTCCGTTGCATGTGCTACCAATGATGTGGCATTGATTAGAGCACCCTTAATCATTTGCGTAACGACTTTGGCTAGGTAAGTATTGTGTTTTGGTAGCTTGTTATGATTTGTTGTATTATTAATTGAGACTTTCCTAGGTGTGGTGTGATTTGAGGGAATGTTTGGCAATAGGTTGGCATGATGTAAGTTTGGAGATATCTGGTGTCTAGTGCCAAGTTTGAGATTTCTGTCTCTGGTCGGACTGGGGTACGTTAATGGCATACACTTGAAGGGGTCTCTATTGACAAATGTGTGTTTAGGGATGTCAGGAGTCTAGCGCTGAGTTTAAGGTTTCTGTCACTAAGCTGCCACAGGTGGTTTGGAGACATAGGTTTGATAGCAGAACCATTTAGGTGCAAGTTAGGTGAAGGTCAGCGATGGTTCTTATCACTCACAAGGCTAGTGTGAGGGTAGTTAGGGACAGGTCTTAGCTTAGGTAGGAAATACGTTGGCTTAATAGTTGAATCCAAAGATATATAGTTAAGCGCAGGTAGGAACGGAGTAGCTTTATTTCCTTAGAATAGTGGAGCATGGATGGGCAACAGTGGTGCACGGGCCGCAAGGCATGTGTGGTAGTGATGCACTGGTTGAACGCAGTGGACAATCCTACCAATGCTATTAAAAAGACGTACATAATATATGGAGATGTCTACGTCTCTGTAGTAGGAGAGACTCTGTTAGGTAAGATGGGGTCCAGGATCTTAGGGTGCAGTACTGGATAAAGTCTAGTACAGTGTCACTCTAGAGGACTGGGAAGAGTAACTGGGGTGCCTAGTTTTCATAACATGCGGTAGCCTAGGTGGCACTTGTAATGACTGAGTCTCGAAAGAGGTTGCGCCGAATAAGCCGGCAGTACATATGTTATAGCATAAGTCATGCATGGGAATGGCAGCCAGAACATAAATCTAACTTTGGCAGAGCAAGCGTCTCTGTACATTATACATACAAACAGGCAATGGTTAGGCTACAAGATCGTACATTTTAAGCACATAAAAGTGGCATCCTTGTGATGGTTAACATCATGTGAACAGTATGCTGGTAACGTCTAAGCGAAGCCTTGGTGTAATGGAGCTTCTTAGAAACACGTTAAGACAACAAAAGGCACATATAGATCCACACAAATTCCACCATATAAACAGACTAACATTGCATGGTGGCATTAAGGCAGTGGTCGTAAGCATATTGATAGAGATATATGTATGGCTAGCATTGACGTGACGGGTGGACAATTGAAGAGTCCACAAAGGGGATGCAGTGATGTACATACTCTAAAGGCAATTAATACATGAGGCTGGCGCACTAGGGACCTACACAGGCAAGGTGACGTGGATAGTAGATACAGGTGGGCGACTATGGCATGTACTAAGTACTGCTAGGCAACGGTGTAGGGGATAAAAATGCCGTAAAATTGTCTACAGTTCATTTGGTATCGGCAATACAAACTATCACGTTTGACGGCTGCAGGTCAGCAAGTTTCTAAAGTCTTTAAATTCGTAGCAGAAGGGTTCTTGCAGGCCAGAATGTTATGTGCCGTGTAGTAGTGGAGGGAGACACATTCCTCTTTTATATTCTCACGCACACTCCTTATGTGTATCACATTCCACAAATGTAAGTACCTGATGCTTCCTCCGCAGTCAGTACATCTTTGTAATCAAGTGACCCTCTGTGATCAATCGCATCAAAGCCATCGCAGTCCAGGCAGCATGATCGCAGTCCAGTCCATGGCCATGCTCATCTCTGACAGCATCAACGGTTGCTGGGAAATGAAGGCACGCTGTTGGTTGACAAGCAGATACATCAGTGGGAACATGTATATGTTGATGCTTGTGGGTAGCTAGGCAACTGGTGAGCCCCCTATCAAAACTGCTGATTTTTTCATGAAGTGTCCCAATTTAGATGGATTGGTTCCATCTCGTTGAAACTTGTGGTCGCCTTCTTGCAACACATGGCGGTAGGTCTCAGCTCATTCAGCCAATGTGGCTTAGTTGAAATCATTCAACAGGGCGGCCACAGTACAGGCAGCACACAGTCCATTTGCCCCCTTTCCCTCCACTGCAGTTGCTAACATGTCACCAATATAATGATGTACAAGTGCGTCTCGTTAAAAGGTAACTTCATTCATTGTTGGCAATATAGATAAGAGTAACTGCAGGACAACTCTTCTCCAGTAGCTCCAGGTTCGAACTGTTCTTCATAACATTCCTGTTCTTTCCTCTCCATTTTCTGCTTCAATCAATAACATTCTTTATTGTATTAGTCCTATATGTGTGATCTTTCCTCTAACAGCTCCTGAGGTCTGCACGGTGCGGCGGAGCTGATTCGTAACGGAATTCGAAGTAAAGCCGAGTGGGCGGAGCCATGAGCCACAAGACGGTAAGGGCAGAGGAAGCCGTCTGAGCCGACAGTCCAGTCCAGTTTCTGGTAATGCCCTCTGGTAATCTCGCTGCGGTGAGTGGTGGTGAAGGCCAACGGGCCACTGATAAGTGGAACACACCTTCTTGGGGGGTGGGGAGCAGCGAGTGCGGTGGTCATGCTGTGGGTGTAGCCACAGGCCGGCGCTGCTCTGACTCTGAGTAGGGGACCAGGGGAGCAAGCAAAATTAATGCTATGGGACAGAATAACATAGCATAACTCTCAATTTGCTATTAACTGTACCTTCACCCCCCAAGTATAAATTTAAATCAATCCCCTCACTCATAATTTTATGTACACGTGCTCCTGACTCCATTGTGTGGTTCATCCTGCAATTAGATCCCGGAGCAACAAAAGCTCCACAAACTTTCTAGATATACCTAATATAAGATACCTGGATTTTTTGTCTTACCCCGCGGCATAGTCTTATCCTATAAAGGGCATTCGTTGTTGGGGGTATTATTGGAAGGAGAGGAACCCAGCTGATTTGAGTTCAGTGACTATCTCCCTACATGATGAAGACCCGAGGAAAAAGGACAAGAAGTCCAATGCTAAAAAAGGGCGGGCATAATGAGTTGCCAAAGGGGAAAAAGTCTGTCTGTCCCATTACTATGCCCCTGCCAAATATACAAAAGGATATAAAAACCTTCTTCCTTTCCAAAGAGGAGTATCAAAAGACGAAACAGTCCATATTATCTTGCATGGCACGACAGACCATGATTCATTAATATCTATTGACAATAATGGATCGCTGTTAAAACTATGTAAAGTGGCTAAAAGAAAATATTTGATGCCAGGTGAGTTAGAGTATAAGAATCTACTAACATCAAATTCATCTGCTTACCCAGACCTTGAACGATTTATGACCTCTTCTGGATCAGCCATTGAAGAAACAGACGACGAAGAGGCCAGCATGGCGTGTGAAGATGAAGTAGCCAGGGGAAGTGAGTGCTCAATAGAGGTATGCCGCACACCAGATTTGATAAAGGGTATTGAGGCACTGCACTCAAATCTAAGATCAAAGCTCTGTTCCAACTGTGTGCCAAAAAATGGCTATGGAACAAAAAGCCACGAAAGAGGAGATGGCAGAAATTATGCTTAAGGTACTCGTTCCAGGGGAGCGGAATAAGCACGAACTTGACCACATTGAGGCTCTTACCTCATCTCCAAAAAAACAAGATTCACCCCAGATAGGGCGTATGTAGTGGCTGAATCAGACAGCAGGATGCTTGAAGCACTATGTGCAGAAATCTCTATAATGGATGCCCCCGATTCTCCTCCCAGAAAATATTGGCGGTTTAAGTTTCATGTGCATTAAATCCTTGCACCATCAAGGGTCTTTTGCTTGCCTCTCTTTAATTAGGGTTAATTAAAGAGAGGCAAGCAAAAGACCCTTGATGGTGCAAGGATTTAATGCACATGAAACTGGTGGAAAAAAAATCCCACTGTAAATAGCCCGTTCCTGAATAGAAAGTGGCTGTTAGAGGTGCTACAGATGGTCCCAGAGCTTGTGCTGATATCCTCTAAAGACATTGTAAAACTGGAGCTACCTGAGATAGACAGTGTGGATAACTGGGTGATAATGACCTGCATATCTTCGGTGGTGCTTGATAGGAAATGCAAAAATCAAGAAGCGTTAAATCAACTGGGATTTGATATGGTTGTTTTCTTCCCTACTAACCTGGAACAGGTTGGTGATAAAGAAACCATAAATTCACAAAAAAGGAGGCCTAACGACAGAAAGTCCTTTGTGTCAGGCTGTAGAAGAGTGGAAGGCCAATGGGAAGCGATCCAAGTAACCTCGGAGTGACAAATGAATGCTATACACTCTAATAGGGGACTGACAATGTTGTTGTGGAACTCTAGAGGTCATGGGTCATTCTTAGGTAATGCTGAGATATTGTCGACCTTGAATAAGATGTCTTTTTTCTGTTTGGAAGAAACTTGGCTGTGTGAGGATTGGGTGCTAGATGGCTATACAATAGTGCAAAGATTGGCTAACCTCCCAGTAATGGGAAGACCTAAAGGGGGCTTATGCATAGGGGCTAAAACTTGGCTCAACCTGACAGAATATACAGAGGGTCCCCACAATTATTACTTTTTAGCGGCCATTATTGATAATCCCAATGATAGATCCCCACCTTTATTGAGAGCAATGCTATATGACCCCCCTGGTGGGACCATGATGTTGGAAATTAAAGATACTCTTATTAGAACTCTCTGAACATGGGAAGCCACAAATAAGGGTGGGGTGGTGTTGATAGCTGGGGATTTTAACATGGACTCGGGTTATCATGCGCTGGGAAGTCAGTTGGGAAAGAGGGATGGAACATCATCAGATTGGGCGAAGAGTGATCAGAGAGCCATAACCTGGCTGAGAACATTGGCAGAATTTGACCTCACTCCTATTTACCGTGGAAAAGAACATCACTTGGACAGACGACACATTTTCTTCAAGGATTGACGTCATATTTGCAAACATGCAGGTAGAGCCAAATTGTTTGGAGTTAGAATTAATGGACACTAAAGTTAGTGACCATGCAATGGTTAGTGTGAATTTATTCGAGAAGATTCTCAGACCAAAAACATTCTTGAGAAATAGTGTAGAGGTCAACTTTGGTGGCTACCGTTTTTGCTGGACTACAAAGTCAATATCCAGATTTAATGCTCTCCTGTGGACCAATTTGGTGGTCAGCGAAGGGGAGAGGGCACAAGATATCATCGCTGAAGTAGCAACTGAGGCAGTTATCTGCAAGAAAGGGGTGATCAAAAAGGTATCATGAGCAATTCAGCGATATGACCCCCATTTTGAGAGGAAGAAGAAAGAGAAGAACTTGGCTATTAGGAAATTAGGGAAAAACTTTAAAGGGTCTCCGACAATTATAATAGAGCGGTTATCGGCCGTAAGGAATAATTATAAATCCTGGCTTTGTAATCAGAGAGAGTCCCTAGAAGATGAGGGGTGGAAACATCTGAATAGATTAATAAGAATACATGATTCAAAAAACTTCTGGCATGGCCGGGGATACAGAAGGAGATAGTCACAGTAATCGAGGACAACTGGAGGTAGTTTATTAAAAAATCCTTCGGGGTCCCTGAAAGATAGTCCAGGTCACAAAGGGTTTTCACAGCAGTAAACTGGGTGACTTCTTGAAAACAACTAACCTAGTGGCGAGAATTAAGCAATTAAAATCATCTAGCGCCACGGGCCCGGATGGCCTAAATAATTTGTCCATGAAAAGCAATGCTGAGCTATGGGCTAGTACTTTAAGACGTATGTTCCTTCAGATATGTCGTACTGGGGACTTCCCGGAGACATGGAAAGAGGCCATCTTGATCCCACTGTTTAAAAAGGGCCAGAGAGATAGGCTGGAAAATTACTGACTCTTAACGATGTTAGATTGCAGTGGGAGGTATTTGCTAACATTCTTCTTGAGATACTTACGGCTTGGGTTGGCTGAAAGGGCATCCTTACTTACCATCAAACAGGGTTCAGAAAGGGGTATTCTACAACTCACTCTATCTGGACCCTGTTAACACTGATATCTGACCTGGAGGCCAAACCTGGGTTGTCTGTTTGCCTGTTTCATGGACTATTCATCCGGGTTTGACAGTGTTGACAGAGAAAAATTGTGGTCTATGTTAAGATATGTTGAGATAGACCCTTCCCTTCTGTACTTTATAAAAGCTTTGTATGGGGATACAGCAGTAAGAATCAGGCTGTCTCAGGGTGGGGCTCTTTCGGAAAGTACCTCTACTTGGAGGGGCTTAAAACAAGGATGTGCCTTAGCCCCTCTGTCTTTTAATATATATCTTTCCCTGTTGGCAAGAAGATTGGGGGAAGTGCACAACAACCCACCGCAATATGGCAATAAGGGACTGACTTTCATGTCCTATGCAGATGATGTGGTGGTCCTGGATAGGACTAAAGTTAGGTTACAACACCCCCTCACCGCATTGACTTCCTTTTTATTTGAGTTGTGACTCAAGCCTAACATCCAAAAAACAAAGTTCATGATATTTGGTGATGTGGCAAATAAACATAGTGTTTGGTGGCTAGGGGGAGAAAGAGTAGAAACCACCAATAGCTATCGCTATTTTGGTATTACCATAATGGCAAAGCATACAGTGGTTTCTATCCTAGAGAAAGTGACACAAAAGGCCTGGGGGAAATGGTTAGCTCTTAGGAAAAAGATTGACACACAAGGGGGCAGATCTCTGGAAGCAAAACTTCTAGCATATAAAATATCAATCTTCCCAACAATCATGTACACCTTGGAGGTTTTCCCCTGGAAAAGGGTTGAGGCAATTGAGAAGCTAGAAGGAAAGATGTTGCGCTCAATGCTAAGTCTAGCCCCTTGTACTCCAGTCAAGGCAATTGGACTGGAGTTGGGCTTGCTTCTCTGAGCATGCAATGGTCAGTAGCCTCCTGCAATCTATGGGCTAAAATAAAGTTCGACCTAGCCGGTTCAGATCGTTTGCTTTCACTCACTACACAATAACATGCAAACAGGTTTGAGACCTGTTATTGGTTTAGGGAATTAGATTCCAGAGCAATAAACTATATTGATAAGATTGGGATCACTCAAACCGTGAAAATCTGATTAGAATTTAATCTGGCCAAAATCCCTGATATAGCAAGGACTGATGACATAGACTCGGCACTAACCCATCTTGGCACACTAAAGAAATGTAATGACTATGTCAGACAATCCTTTGATAGAGACAGTCCCAGGTTGTATCTGATAAGGAAGCGATACCTGATAATGACCAGGTTCATCCTGTCAGTTAGGCTTCAAACAATCAAGGTGCTGGAAAACATGGGTGCATGTAATGGTATCCTGCGACCGCATAGGCTCTGCAGACTCTGTGGAAGAACCATTGAGTCTGCTAGACATTTTCTAACACAATGTGATGAACTATAAGTAGTTTATAAGTGTCCGTATGAAACATTTTGCCGCCCGACCTCTGACATATTTTGGAGCGATATGTTTGAAGCCAAGTCATCATTTCTTAGTTCAGTGGCATTGCATTAATGGGAGGTGTCAAGTAAAATAAAAACAAAAGTCGACAGGGATAGTTTTAAGTTGTTTTAAAATAGTCCCTTATGGAGGACACTTGTATGAATTGCATGTATTTATTAATATGAATGTATTTAAAATTTGTATATTATGTATTTGTTTGGATTATGCCAGTGTGAAAAGGATGCAAGTCATCTAATAACGCACTATAATAAATAAAAAAAAATGTGTGTATTCCGTTGCTCATGTTATCTGTACAACATATATTAAATATAACTGTACAACATTGGGCCAGTTAGTTAGATTAGGTTTTGGACCAAGGACAGACTTTTATTTTGGCTGTACACCTGACAAACACCTTCTGTTTCAGGTGAAGTCAAAGAACCTCAATGTAGCATTTGGGCAGAGTGACGCAGTTTTCATTTAATTGACTACATCTTTCTGTTTAACAATGTCCAGTAGTCTGACTCCTATTTTTGGCAGACAATATATGGTGTCAGAAGTGATATCTTGACAACCCGACACATAGTTCAGACCCATGTTAATCCAATGATTACACCCTAATGTCAAACTCCACCGTGAGACTCACTCCAGAGTCCATAGTACTTGACTTCTTCAGTCCAAAGAAGTCAAAATCCCTGCACACAAAAGACAGCAAATTCCTATCAGGGTTAGTGACTCTCCAGCACAGGGAACTTGTTTTAGCTGCCAAATCGGGGTTGGCCTGGAAATATTTTCTGGATGTCAATGCAGGGAAATTGACCCAGACTACAGGGGAGAAGTCCATGTGGATCTACATAATGGTTGTATAGAACACTCCATCCATCTTCCTAGAGGGGTGAGGGCAGGAGCCCCCCCATGCCAGAAGCGGATCCTGTGCAGCAAGGCAAGCTGCTGCCTCAACGGAGAAGGGCCTACCTGACCCTGTCTCCATACTGTGCCTGACTCGCGCATGCCGGGCGCTGCGCGGCACGACAACGAGGCTGAACCTCGTTATCACTCGATTTGCTTCGCCGGTAGGCGGAGTCGCCGGTGGCCAGCCACGAAGGCCACACAAAGGCCCTGTTTGGCGCCCAAGTCCTCCACTCCATCCATCTTCCTAGAGGGGTGAGGGCAGGAGCCCCCCATGCCAGAAGCGGATCCTGTGCAGCAAGGCAAGCTGCTGCCTCAACGGAGAAGGGCCTGCCTGACCCTGTCTCCATACTGTACCTGACTCGCGCATGCCGGGCGCTGCGCGGCACGACAACGAGGCTGAACCTCGTTATCACTCGATTTGCTTCGCCGGTAGGCGGAGTCGCCGGTGGCCAGCCACGAAGGCCACACAAAGGCCCTGTTTGGCGCCCAAGTCCTCCACTCCATCCATCTTCCTAGAGGGGTGAGGGCAGGAGCCCCCCCATGCCAGAAGCGGATCCTGTGCAGCAAGGCAAGCTGCTGCCTCAACGGAGAAGGGCCTGCCTGACCCTGTCTCCATACTGTGCCTGACTCACGCATGCCGGGCGCTGCGCGGCACGACAACGAGGCTGAACCTCGTTATCACTCGATTTGCTTCGCCGGTAGGCGGAGTCGCCGGTGGCCAGCCACGAAGGCCACACAAAGGCCCTGTTTGGCGCCCAAGTCCTCCACTCCATCCATCTTCCTAGAGGGGTCAGGGCAGGAGCCCCCCCATGCCAGAAGCGGATCCTGTGCAGCAAGGCAAGCTGCTGCCTCAACGGAGAAGGGCCTGCCTGACCCTGTCTCCATACTGTGCCTGACTCGCGCATGCCGGGCGCTGCGCGGCACGACAACGAGGCTGAACCTCGTTATCACTCGATTTGCTTCGCCGGTAGGCGGAGTCGCCGGTGGCCAGCCACGAAGGCCACACAAAGGCCCTGTTTGGCGCCCAAGTCCTCCACTCCATCCATCTTCCTAGAGGGGTGAGGGCAGGAGCCCCCCCATGCCAGAAGCGGATCCTGTGCAGCAAGGCAAGCTGCTGCCTCAACGGAGAAGGGCCTGCCTGACCCTGTCTCCATACTGTGCCTGACTCGCGCATGCCGGGCGCTGCGCGGCACGACAACCAGGCTGAACCTCGTTATCACTCGATTTGCTTCGCCGGTAGGCGGAGTCGCCGGTGGCCAGCCACGAAGGCCACACAAAGGCCCTGTTTGGCGCCTGTTCGGTGCATGTGAGGGAGGTGCGGTCTGCACCATTCTACCGCAGGAACTGTAACCTCTCCAATGATGGGCCTCCAACACTACGGTAAGCCTCTGGGCTCTACTATGCAAGATTAACAGGAACATTCAAACGCAAAATGTCCTCATGTTGAACTCTGATTCGTCATTGCCACCATCATTGCTGACTAAGTGCCATTCTATAACCCCTGTCGCTCTGTACTGAGCTGAGCATAATTAACCTTGCCTACTATCCCGTTGCTTATAAGCACGAGACTCACCTCTCAAAAATGGCCACTCTGCCTAGGTGCCCGTTTGCCAGCTGCCACCCAGGCCCTGCCATTAGGTGCCTCAGACTGCGTGCCCGCACGCTAGAGTCCACCCTCAGCACCCAGCCCACCCCCACTAGCACCCGAAATGAACGTCTATGCTCCCGTACTATGCCCCCCACTATAGGTGCAAACAGGGCCAGGATCATCCGCCCAACTGCCAAGCTCACAGCCACTATAGCTACCCACAATATAGTTGTCAATGAATCAGCTCACCCCATTCCAAATTATATTCATTCTATATTAAATGTGATCCCACATGTGTCCACCACTACCGAAAATGAGGTCCCCAGTGCAAAATCTGTGATATGCAATTCTTCTGCCCCCACCTTGAATGCTATTATGCTAAATGTGATTCCACATGTGTCCACCACTACCGAAAATGAGGTCCCCAGTGCAAAATCTGTGATATGCAATTCTTCTGCCCCCACCTTGAATGCTATTATGCCAAATGTGATTCCACATGTGTCCACCACTACCGTAAATGAGGTCCCCAGTGCAAAATCTGTGATATGCAATTCTATTGGCCCCACCTTGAATGCTATTATGCGAAATGTGACTCCACATGTGTCCACCACTACCGAAAATGAGGTCCCCAGTGCAAAATCTGTGATATGCAATTCCTCTGACCCCACCTTGAATGCTATTGTGCCAAATGTTATTCCACATGTGCCCACCACTACCGAAAATGATGTCCCCAATGCAAAATCTGTGATATGCAATTCTTCTGACCCCACCTTGAATGCTATTGTGCCAAATGTGATTCCACATGTGTCCACCACCACGGGAAAATCAGCACTGTGCAACTCTTCTACCACCCCCAGCGTAACCACGCCCACCCCTGCACCCACTCTCCCCGTGGACCCCCCCCTAGCCGTTACAGAACCCCATCTCAAATGCGCCATGATCAACGCTAGGTCAATCAATGCCCATGCTCTGGACATCCATGACCTCATCACCACCCATGACCTTGATCTACTCATGATCTCAGAAACCTGGCTTCACGAGGCCTCCGGCCCCGCGCTCTCCCTTGCACTGCCCTCTGGGTATTCCATCACTAGGCAGGATCGACTCTCTAAAGGGGGAGGTGTAGCAATCATTGCCAAAGACGCCCTCTCGATTAGAAAGGTAGAGAAATCCCTACACAACAACAGCGACTACCTCCAAGTCAAAATCAACATCTCTCCCCATTGTACCATTACCATTCACACTGTCTACCGCCCTCCAGGCCCAACAGGAGACTTTCAAGCCTCTCTCACCCACCTCCTCTCCGACAACCTCAAAAAACACACAAAAGCCATTCTCCTTGGGGACGTCAACCTAGGCCTCCTGGACAGCAAGGACTCAGCAGCCAAATCCCTTGACTCAGCCCTCAGGGCACTAGGATACAAAAACACCATCTTCTGCCCAACTCACACCCAGGGCAGAACTCTCGACTGGATTGCACAGCATAACTGCCCACTCATCATCACTGGAAACTCTCCCACCCCCTGGTCCGACCACCACATCATCACTTTTAGCATCCCTACCACCAGCCCCTCCACTCCCGCACCACAACTCCTGCCTCCTTGCCTCGCAAGAAGCTCCCGTCAGCTCACTAAGGAAAGGATACTGCCCTTCCTCCAAGGCCCAGCCTTCAGACCACCTTTTTCCACAGACCCAGAAACCCTCGCAACAGCCTATGATGTTGCCATCAAAGCAGCTATCAACTCCATTGCACCACTCAAACCCCGGAAATCCAAACCAACTACCCACTCTAACTCCTGGTTCACCCCCGACCTTCTCATACTCCGCAATGAGAAAAAGGCTGCACTTACGCAATGGCAAACATCCCACTCCGACGAAGATAAGCTGATCTTTAAAACCCGCTCCACCATATACAAAAAGGCAATCACCCTAGCAAAGTCCAAATCCTTTGAATCCAGAATCTCAGAAGCCCAATCTAGCTCAAAAGAAATCTTCGCCATCTTCAGGGAGCTGGAGACACCCACCCCCGCCCCCCAGAACTTCACCAAAGACAAAGCCTGGTGCGACGAAATACAAACGGCCATGCAGACCAAATTGAAGACTTTCCAAAGCAAAATACTGGCTACCAAACTAGCCCTACCTATTACACACATCCCTGTCCCACCACCAGCCTCGGACCCCCCCCAACCTTTTTCCTTCAAACCCATACAGGAAAAAGATATCATCAACATAATGAGGAATATCAAACCCGCTAACTGTAAAGGGGATGCTTGCCCAGCCACCATCATCAAGGACTGTACTGAAGCGCTTGCTCCCTTCCTGACAGCCTTTGTCAATGCGTCCTTTGCCACAGGGAAAGTCCCCGCTTCCCTCAAGGAAGCCTGGGTCCGCCCTCTCTTAAAAAAACCAACTCTTGACCCAACATCCCCTAACAACTACAGACCTATCACCACTGTCCCTTTCCTCCTCAAAATATTGGACAAAGCAGCCTACCTGCAGGTCCAGCACTTCATTGAAGAGAACAAACTCCTGGGACTCCGTCAATCTGGCTTCCGCCCCAGACACGGGACGGAAACCGCCTTACTTGACCTGAAAAACCAGATGGACGATGCCAGAGACATGGGCAAACCAACACTTCTCCTACTTCTTGACTTATCCGCGGCTTTCGATCTTGTTGATCACGACGTCCTTTGCCACCACCTCTCCTCCACTGCCAAGTTCTCCCCTGACGCCACTGCATGGATCACTTCCTTCCTACAAGACAGAACCATGCAAGTATTCTCTGACCTAGCCTCCGCCTCACCCTCCTTCCTACTCTGCGGTGTGCCCCAAGGCTCCTGCCTTTCTCCCACCCTGTACAACATCTTCACACGGCCCCTCTTCCTCATCCTCGATGCTATGGGTATCTCATACACTAACTATGCTGACGATACCCAGATCCTCCTTACCCTCACTGGCAACTACGACACTGACTCCTTGACCCTTAACAACCTCTACAACACCATTCAAGCCTGGATGGCAGACAATGGACTATGCCTCAATTCCGATAAGACTGAACTCCTCCTGGTAGGCTCCACCGACACACTAAGAAATCTAGACTCCCAATTCAGTCACTTCACCATCGACACCATCAAAATACCTGTCTCTGACTCAGTCAAAACCCTTGGAGTCTATTTGGATTCCAACCTATCCATGGAGAGACAAGTCAATGCAATAGCCTCCTCAGCTGCATATCACGCTAAACTAATCAACGCAGTCAGGCCCTTTCTCTCCAAAGAGAACTGCACAAACATAGCCAGAGCCATCACTGGCTCCAGGCTAGACTACTGCAACGTACTCTTCCTAGGAACCTCCAACAAAAATCTGGAAAGGTTACAAGTCATACAGAACAGTGCTCTCCGTGCAGCCCAAGGCATTGCTAAAAGAGAACACATCTCGGAGGCCAGAAAACTAGCCCACTGGCTCCCAATTAAGGAAAGAATCGTCTTCAACGCTCTTACACTGACCCACAAGTGCATTCACCTCACTGCTCCCGCTTACCTCTCCGAAAGGATCCACCCTGTCTCCTCCACAAGGCCAAGAGGAACAAGGCCATTGTCAAACCTGGCCTTATTTCTTTAAGGACTATTCTACTCAGTATCCCCAAGCGTTCCTTTTGTATAATAACATGAGTCAACAGTTACTGAAGCATCTAATCCCATTTCTCTCTCAAGTGTGTTTTCCGAAGGAGATCCTTATGGATCAGGGCAGAACTTGTATTTCGCTGCTTGTGCTCGAGAACCTCTCTATTACAACCCTAAACACGTCTGTATATGATCCTCAGACAGACGGGCTAGAGTAGAGCTTTATTCAGACTCTTAAGAGATTCCTGGAAAGTTTTTTAGAAACAGATGGCCATAATTGGGATATAATGATTCCCTGGGCTCTCTTTCATAGAAAAGTATGGTGCTCTAAACTATGTAGTCTCACAACTCGGTCGATGATAAAAATCCCATATCTATTGTGTTAATCTCCCGAAGGAGTGAAAAGTTGAACTGACAGAACCAACTACTGTCACCATGTCCACCATGTTCATCAAACAAGAACATTAACTCATTTTATCCATGAAAACCTCAGCTATTATCAAAAAAGGATCTCCATGATCTCCAATTCCCTGAGGTCTTTTCAGAACAACCAGGCAGAGTGCTTAATTTCTTCCACCATATCCACACTCTCCTAGCACAGAATAGAAACCTTATACCCTATCAGATACCAGAGACTCTGAGATATACCGCCAATGAGATCACAAACATGTTTAAATCAGGGATTACAGAACCCTTGTATAGCCATTGGTTGTCCTCTATAGTTGTAGCCACTGTAGTGCTTTGTATTGACCACAGGAAACTTAATTCCATTTCCAACTTTAATAACTATTTTATGCCTCGGATAGACAAGCTTATTAAGAGGTTATGGAAAGTGAAATATATTTCCACTCTAGACCTCAAAAAATGATATTGGCTGGTCCACCTCAACCCAGTAGATAAGGAGAAAAAAAGCTTTTTTACCCCGCAGGCACTGTTTCAATTTCAGCTTAAATGTGTCCCCAACTAACTTTCAGTGGCTCATGAATAAAGTGTTCCGCCCCTATTTGGCTTTAGTCTACACATATATCCATGATATTGACATCCATAATAACACGAGCGAAGAGCACCATTTGTATCAAGTCACTAGGGCTCGTCGGAAATCAGTGTTTCAAGCCACCCTGAATAAGTGTCATCTCGCCCAAACGGCCGTAATATATCTGGACTACTTTGTGGGTAATGGGCTGATCCAACCTCAAGCTGAGAAAGTGAAGGCTGTAAAGTTGACAAAAGCACTAGACAAAATCCCCAAAAACCAGGAGGGACCTCTGAGTCTTTTAGGTGTTGACTGGATACTATAGGAGAATCATCCCAAATTATTCCACCATTGCAGAAACTGAAAAAAACTGAAAAATGTTCATTCACATTAGTGCAATTGCACCCATCAGGATCAGAAGAGCTTTCAGGGGCTGAAGCACGTCTTTTGTAATGAACCAATTTTGAGAAGGCCTGATTTTAAAAGAGTGTTCATTTCACAAATCGACTTGTCAAAAGTGATCCTGCGGACAGTAATTTCCAAAGAAATAACTCATTTGTCCTTTCCACCAATTGGATTCCATTTCCCTGAGACCAAGAGTATGCCAGGGTGGAGCTTGAAACCCTAGCCTTCAAATGGGATATTACCAGTTGTCAGGTGTATTGACCCACTTTCAAGTTATTATGCTGCAACATTTGGTGCTGTGGGCTTAGAAAATCCAAGATGGCAGAAAAGCCCACATTTGCACCAGAATCCAGGAAAACCGCGCAGTTTTTGTGCACACCAAAATGACCGCCTGATCCGCCACCCACCAGTGCGAGCGTGATGGGCCAGAAGCGCCATGAGTGAAACGTGGTGCCAAAGGAAAAACAGCAGTGCCTGTTAGCTCAGAAGGTGCTTTGAAATCACCTTTGTTTCTCTGAATGCAAGCTCAAAATGCCTATTTCAAACATTGAAAGATATTCAAAAAACGTCGGGTAGAATGAAGTCTTGAGTGCATACCAAATCTGGAAAGAAGAAGAGCCTAAAGTAATGTTCTTTACAAAACTGGCTGTGCTGTGGATGTCAGCAGCTTAAGTGAAATGGGATTTAAAGCCACTAAAATCGAAATGTTTAAAATAAATGAGTGACCTAATTTTGATTGTCACATAGGTTGCAACTGTTTAAATGTCATAGTTTTGAACTTAGAGTCAGCGTTCTAGCTGCATGTGTCAAAATTGTAAGTTTGATTTGAATGAAGAAAAATGGGAACAAAAGTGACATTTGGCTGAAGCCTGGCTTAAAGGGATTGAATTCTGCCCGGCAACTACCCCCGACAGGAGTTGAAACTTGCCCAGCAACTGCATTCACAGGCCTGGCTGCATTCTGCTGCCCCCACCAAAAGGAGATCACACCTCTCTGATTGAATCAGAGAAGGAATACCTGGGACTGCAGGAAACAGAACAATGAACTTTCCTTGACTCAGGCGAATGCTAAATCAGGGGGTCATAAATGGCTTCCTCTTGGAAGGAAATGGGAGGGGCACTGCTTCTGTGAGCCAGCTGAGCTTGGAGGAAGTGGACAAACCAGAAATTCCCCCATGTGCTTTGGAAAATAATATCATGATTCCTGTGATGTTTCTGTGCACATTCTAAGAGGTGTTAGGACTCTGTGGTATGTGCTAGGGGATAGTAGTGGAAAATAGGGTATTACTCCAAATGTATGTATGTTAAAAATCTGAAACTTCATCAACTGATGCCCATATTCCTTGTGCACATTTGTGTACATTCTGGAAAAGTTTAGAGGTTGTGTTCGGGATGAAATTCTGTCAGAAGTGGACACAACATCTTACAAAGACAGGGATCGGATAGTTTGGTGCTACAAAAATATGTTAACTGGACATATAATATTAGAAAAATTGTACATAGATAAATATGTATTTAAGTCAAAAATAGATTTGTGTGCAAAGTGACAAGGGGAGTGTTCTTTCTGTATGCCATAAAAAGGATGCCGGATGACTCACAATTCAGTTCCCCAGTCAGGCGACAGAGAATCCTGTAGCCTATCAGGATCCTCAGAGGGGTGGGCATAGAAAGTCAGCCTTCCCACCCACTTTCAAAAGACATAAAAAGAGCCACTGAGACCCAAGGAGACTGCTCTGCCACTTTCTTGCGAAGCACTTTGCCGGACGACTTCAAATCCAGACAATATTCAGAGACCAGAACTTAGAAAACTAGACTCCAGATTCCAGAACTTTGTAGCAGAAAGGCCTAGTCCACAAGCTGAATCCTTTCCAGAGGCCTCAGAACCCAGCAACCTAACCAAACCATTCAACAGCCGGGCGAGCTGTGTGATTCTGGCTAGAACCCTGTGCCAAGAACTTTTGCCAAAACCAGAGACCAGACCAGACTGCTGTGCAGTGCCAATAACTTTTGCCAGAACCAGAGACCAGACCAGACCGCTGTGCATTGCCAGAACTTTTGCCAGAACCAGAGATCCAGACCAGCAGAGCAGAGAGAACCGCAGCTAAACCTGTTGACCAGATCGGTGACGAGGCTCATTCCTTCCAAAATTAGGAGTGAGTATCCAGCCAGAGCTGTGCAAACCAATCTCTTTGTTTAAAACAAGCTAATTCAAAAAATGTCAACCTATTTAGAACTGCATAGAAAACGTGTGTCCATTCTGTGATTCAAACCTGTGAAAGTGTCAAGTGCCATTCTGAATCATTATTTCATTTCTGAAATCTACCTCCACAAAATCGTCCGTAACTTTTGTACCATAACTTTCATTTTAAAGCTAAGATCCTCGGATTTCCAACAAGCCCTAAACCGACTTTCTACTCCTTATAGTTTTTCCGTAATCACGCTCGACGCACTCGGAAAAAGTGCAGCGAATTGCAATTTGACTCAAACTTCATCACCTGTCAAAAATATCTGTCTTTTGCTTGCATTTCTGAAATTCGTTTTCAACCTGATAATCTCTCCTGAATCATTGCTAGGGTTGACCTGGACTAATTCAAAGTAGCTGTCACCTACCCTGAATCTCCTAAAGGGAATTAAAATCATTTTTAGCATATTTTCACTTCATTGTAAATCACTTTAAAAGTATTTCTGCATGTTTTTAAAGCATACCGGTTGCTCTAAGCTTGCTAGGGGGGAACTGAATTGGTATTGCATTTGATTGTATTCCTGAAAATGGAGTGCTCCCCTTCCATCTCCTTATATTGCATAGGGGGGGAATGAATTGTCAAAAGAAAAAGTGATCATATTATCTCTTGTGGAAACCATCTCAGTTTATTTCTGTGCTGCATTCTTTTCCATCATTGCATTTCCTTGAAACCATAAAAGCATTCTCAGCTACTTTATCCTCTCTATACCAACTCCTAAGTAATTAAAAAAATGGGCTAGTGTAATATTATCCATTGTTGATCACTGTCATATTCATAAGTGTGCTATCAAATATTAATTTATTTATAAAAGTGTGATATATATCTTGTTTAATTTTTCAAATAAATCTTTTAATTTGCAAAACAAACCTACTTCTTGGCTCAGTGAGGTCAGGGGGATTCAAAGAGAGGGGCGTTATACAAGGGTTTATCATCCAGATCTATGCACTTGTCATAAAAATATATAAATAAGGGCTTCCCTTGAGCATCCCAGACTTGGCATTAACTTAGTTGGAGTGCTGAATTGAAGTCACTTAACACAGTGGGGGCTTGAGCCGGGACATCTGGATTAGAGCTACCACTTGTGCAGCTTAATACAGTGTGCTAACTGACAGGATACATAAATCCTGTTGGATCATCACGCTGTGTTACACTGTAAAATCACCCCTCAAAAGAAGGACGCTCTAAGGAGACGGTCTGTTTTGCAAAATAAAATACAAACTTCTGTAAGTCAGGAAGGAAATCAATTGCCAGAATGACGACATTGGTAGATATGAAGATAGCTAGAGAGCACCTCTTACATAAACTGTTTGTGAGAGGTGAATGGTCTGAACAGGACCAGAATGTGTGGCTGCAGGCGATCACACAACAGGTCAATGCGACTGGGTTAGATAGCTGAAAAGATCAGGGTCCCTTATACGCAGCCCTGAGCGAACTATACATGGCCCCTAAGGCCAAAGATGAGCACAACAAGATTGTTCGGATAGCGGCATATTTGTATTTATATATGGGAGCCATACAGGACAAATATGCTGAAGGCCAAGATCTGGCAAATAGGCAACAGATGGCATTAGAGAAGGTCCAATCTGACCTGGTCTCTTCCGAGCAGAAGCTGCAGAGGAGCCAGGAGTCAGAAAATGATAGTAGGCAATATATCATTAAAATAAAAGAGGATATGGGTATCCTGCAACAGGAAAAGTCTGACCAGGATACCAGATGTCTGGCCTTGCAGAAGGAGTACCAAGAAGGTATGGACGCCCTACTGCAGAGCCAGAAAAAGCTGGAGCAACAACTGGACTTCAATAGGGCATGCACAGAGCAGGTAGTCACCCTGCAAAGCCACCTAGATAGGGAGAAGGCAGAGAGCAACAAACTGATTCTGAAAGACCTGGATACCCAGACAGAATTTGAGGAAGAACGCCAGAAAGCTGCTGCCTTTCAAAGGCAGAGGGATGACCTGGCGGCACAGATGCAGGCTCTTAGTCAGGAAAGGGACACCTTAGGCCAGGAAGTCTGCCAATTAAAAGAAAACATTGAAGAAAATCACTTGGCCTTCCAGGGACTGGGTGACCTCCAAAAAGAGCATCAGAACTTGTTAGAGCACACCAGGAGGGTGGAAGATGCTCTGGCAAGAAATAAACAGGCCAGTAGGGATGGGACTCAGGAGGTAACCCTCCTGCAGCAAAGATTGGCCCAGTACTCCAGGACCAACCAGGAAGCACAGAGAGAGAATGAGGCTCTCTGCCAGGACAATGATAGGCTCCAGCAACAGGCAGCCATGCAGGAGAGACTGATAGAGTCTAGTAAGGACTTGACTGAAGAACTGAAAGCACAGGCTCTTGCATTGCAACAGGGAGCAGGGGCTGTTAGAGATGAGGTTCGCTGGGAAAGGGAAACACCTGAGCATAACCTCAGGAGCCCTAGTACCAGAGACCTTCATCTCTCCCAGTCCCTGGACTCTGCCACCCCCATGTCCCCTGGCGCACATGAGCACAGGGCCACAGGGATGGCAGATTACTATCTTGCCAAAAGTATTGGGCTCATAGGCCAGTACCACCTAGGAATGGATGGGCGGGCATCCGGGTATGGGCACCTAAGTACAGTGCAATTTAGTGGGGGACCCCAGGAGAGTAGGCCCACTAAGGGCATCCTGAAAACCTCTGCCCAGTTAGGTCAGTGGGGGGGTACCCATCAAATCCTGGCATCAAGGAGGGATCCAAAGACTCCTCTGAGCATCACAGGACACAGGAGACCAGGTCCCCACATTCTGCCAGCCATTCCCAGGCTCGCAGAATACGGGAAAACCTGGAAGATCAGACAGGCACTTCTGGGATCAGTGCTTCTGATTCAGAGGATGAATGGACCAGGGTTACCCGAACCAAAAAGGCCAATAAGGCAAAAAGGGCCTTGCTTAAGGACCCCTTAAAACAGATTAAGTCAATAAGGAGTTTCATCACCCCTTATCACAAGAACGCCAAGTATTCTGTTTGGGGACACTTGGATCTTTATGAGCAAATGATGGAGACTTTCCATTTGAAGGATAGCAGTAGCTGCATTCAGTAAGTCAAATTGACATTCTCCCCAGAATACTCCAGTTTCTTTGCGGAGCTGGAGGACCAAAACCATTCAAGATGGTCCACATATAGGGCGGCCATCTTGAAAAAAAATTCTGTTCATAGAAATCCCCAAGAGGCTCGCAAGGCAGCCTACAATTTGCAATGTGGGGAGGATCAAGCCCCACAAGAATTTGTGCAGGAATTGAAGCGTGCCTTTGCGCAGACTACCAAAAGGGTGCGCACAGACAGTAAAGAGTTTGTAAATACGTTTTTCCATGCCTTACCCAAATTCATGAGAAAAGGACACTAGGCTGGGTCTTTAAACAAGCTACCCGGATCTATGAGGTACAGAAGCCCATAGAAAATAAAAATAACGCTCAGAAAAGTCCCAAACCGACCAGCACCCCTGCTGCTGCTAAGGTGGCAGAGGTAAAGGTTGCCCCCATTTTAGATTTGGAGATGGGGGGCCTAAAAACCTGCCTGCACCGAATAATTCTCAGCCCAGAAGGCCCTCGGGCCAGTCACAGACAGGGAGTCAAGGAGGTAGTCCCACAAATGGGGTCCCTCGCTCCCCTGACTATGTAAGTTCCCGCTACAAGGGAAACCGACCCATCCTGGGGTATGTGTGGACTCCTCCAGCCCAAGGGGGGGATCCAGCCAAGCGCCTAACCCGGGGAAGTTCCCTCCTAACTTCCACCAGGAGGGCAGAAATTCACCAAACCCTGGGCAGAACTTTTTTCCCAGGTATCCACCAAATTTCCAGCCCCAAAATCATCCATCCTTCTTTCCCCAATTCCCTGAGCCCAGACAACCTAATCCGGGAGAGGGGAGGCCAAGGGTGGAGGGGTACCCAAATCTTCCCAACCTGGGGTACTACCAGAGAAGGGATAGCTACCCTTCCTGGGATCAGCCCAGGGGAGAAAACAGAACCCTGTATCAGCCTGAGCGGGTTTCACAGTTAGAGCGCCAGGTACAAAATATGGCACGGGATCTGGGTCACATGCTGAGGGCTCAACAGAACCCTCAGATGAGCATGCCGGCGCAGAATGCCCCAAACTCCGGGCCTGGTTCTCCAGAACAATGACGGGGGCAGCACCCCGATAACCCACCGGTTCCCAGGGAGGAGGCACAAGGGGAAGGGGGGTGTAAAGCCTTGGAGGAAGCTTCCTTCCCCACTTGTAAACAGCCCCAGGAAACCCAGGAACCGGAAACAAAATCTCCTACCCCTGAAAGTCTGCCACCCAAGGAGCAGAGAGGAGGTAGGAGAAACAAAGGACCCAAACAGACCCAGTTTGTGGAGGAGGTACAGATCTTCCAATTTGAGGGAGAGGGATCCTCAGAGGATCCTGGGAAAATGATCTTCTCCTTCAGGAATGGGGGAACTCCTCCCAAAGAAAGATGGGTCCCAAGGGATTCACATCCAGACTAGGGAGATGTGGGGACTGAGCTAACGCCGCCCATCATCTCATCCCAGAACCAACCGCATCAAAATCCCCTGGTTCAAACCCATCCTGGTGACTGCCTCCCAAAAGGGGGGGGTGGCCCAGAACCGGAACCAGGTGAACCCACAATGGTTCTGATTTCCATTTGCCAACTTTTTCTTGCAGATTCCCATGAGAATTCTGCCCAAATCTCTTCTCTCGCAATGTCCAAAACTAAACAATTAGCCCACCAGTTGTCAAAAAATGTACATTATCTGTGCCCCCTTGAGGAGAAGGAGGGAAGATACTATGCCCCGTTACAAGTGCAGGGGCAGGGTACAATTTTGGCACTGGTGGACACTGGATCCCAAGCTACTCTTCTGTCCAGAAGGGCCTTTGATGAACTAAATGCAGGAAGGGGGGAGAATTACTGTATTCCTCTCACCTCTCTCCCTGGACCACTTCAGAACTTTGACGAGAAGGAAATTCCCATCGAGGGGACTGCAGATTTGGACATTAATTGGGCAACAAAAGGTGAAAGACCCGGTCATAGTAGTGACTCCAGAGGGCACCCCTTTTTTACTAGGGAATGACCTCCTGAGAACGTTGTCACCCCTAATAGATTGTGTAAACAAGGACCTCTGGACCCAGACTAGCCGACCAATAAAATTAAAACAGAGTGTCAACCATGTTAGTTTAAACGGCACATGCCACATGGTTGAACAAAAATCTGACCAAGTAGATTTTCACTTCCAGAACAACCAAATTCCAGATGTGACAGTCATAGCAGTAGGACAATAGACTGGTAATGGGGGGCCCTCTCTATTTCTGAAAATCATCCTTCCTTCCAGTTTAAGGTGGTATTCCACACTGGGAGGAAACACTCTGAAATTCTTTACTAATTCACAATCAGACATTCCCACTCCAATAGTTCCGAAAGTTTTCAAATCAGCTCAGAGCCTGGCTGATATTCAGCTAATTGGAGAGCAGTTGTTAATCCCCTTTCAGTTAAATGATGGGAAGGACTCTGTTCTCGCCCGAGTGTGTGTGAACAACGGTAAGAGCTTCATCAGCTAAGCCATGTTCCGCCAACTCCCAAAAGATCCAGCCATTCCCACATTCAAACTGATAGACAAATGGCAAATGGTTCTGGAAACCCCCAATTCCAAACATCTCCTGCCATGCATGTGTATGCTCAAAATCTCCATCGGCATAGTCCATAATTGTTGGGTCGTGCGAGACGTCACTGCCGCCTTTTACTTAGGCAGTGATATTCTCAATCGCTTTGCCATTATTTGGACCTAATAAACTTCAAAGCTTGATCCCAATTAGCGGATAATCCCATGGGCTTTGATGATCCAGAAAAAGCACTTAGGTCAACTCAATTGCTACCTTATGCAGTTGAAATTCAGATTAAAGAGGAAGTCACCATCCCAGAAAGGACCCGACAATTCTCCCTGGAAGTGAAAGTTAAAAGAGGACAAAAATTGAAAAACCCTGATGCATATGTACATTTAAATGCTTCTCTCCAACAACAAGGGTTGGGGGTAAACCCAACACCATTAGTCAACATAGAACATGACACCATTCCAATAGAGGTGGATAACCGCGACTTAAAGAGTATTACTCTAGCCGCAGGCACCATTATTGGAATGGCGGTTGATAACCGACATTTTTCCATTGATTTAGGAAATTTACTGTTAGGACCAGTCCCCAAGGACTGTTTTGACAGTGACATTGATGACAATACAACACCAGACAGGATCTTTACCCGGCATGGGCGGAACTTCCTGGTGTACACTTCCTGCCCTTATGGTAAGGAAGATGTGACTTGTGACTTCAGAAGGGATGAGGTGATTTTCCAGGTCCATGAGGGCTGCCTTTCCCACCTGAAGCCTCCAGTCCAAATCAGCACCCTGACCAGGGACTTCTCCACCCAGCTGGAGGAGGCCGCTGAGATAGCAAAACCTGAAGACTTTCCAGGCTTCAGGCAGATGGTGGAAGAGAGATTCAATCTAGCTGATGCCTGTGTGACTCTGGAACAGAAGCAAAAGTTGAAACAGGTTTTCTTGGATTTCCAAGATCTCTTTGCGGTAGACTCATATGACTGTGGTCGCACCGACATCCACACAACAACAATTCCCACGAACCCTGGCATGACTCCAGCGTTTGTGAAGCAATATCGCTTGCCTCTCGAATCCTGGAGTCCCTTACTGAAATAATAAAGAACCTTGAGTCCCGGGGGATAATCCGTCCAGTTCACAGCACCTTCAATAATCCGGTGCTGGGAGTATTGAAGCCAAACGGCCAGTGGAGACTCTGCGCCGACCTTAGAGAGCTCAACAAACGGGTCAATACTTCCCAATGGCCTCTTCCCTACATTGACCAAGGGCTGGGCAAGATCGAGGGGTGACAGGTATTCACTGCAATAGACCTGACCAATGGGCACTGGACGGTGCCTGTCAGTAGGGAGGACCAATACAAACTGGCTTTTACCTTTGGGGGCCAACAGTACACATGGACCCGAACTCCCTTCTGATACCTCATCTCCGGCAATGAATTCAACATTTTCCTACATAAGGCCATGCCCGACCTGGGTGCAAGGGTTAACCTGGCTTATGTAGATGATGTCCTCATCAAAAGTTCATCTGTGGAGGAACACATAGCAGAGATCCGTTATGTTCTGACACAGTTGAGGGCCGCCGGAGCAAAACTTTCCTTTCAGAAAGCACAGTTGTGTAGAACCCGTGTTAATTTCTTGGGGCATGAGATTACTCCTCAGGGTCTCTGTCCCCAGGTAAAGAAAGTGGAAGCACTTCAGAAACTGAAAGACCCCCCAACTCTGTGGGAACTAAGGAGCCTCCTTGGACTGACTAATTACAGCAGAAAGTTCATTGAGGGCTACGCAGAGATCACTAGACCCCTGATTAATCTCTTGAAGGGGGGGTCAAGTGGGAATGGGGTCCAGAAGAATCCGAGGCAGTAAGACAGCTCAAAAGAAGCCTCTCACAAGCGCCCTGCCTAGCTTACCCTGTCAGAAACAAGGAGTTTTTCTTGGAGACAGGGTTTTCTAATACATGCTTGACTGCAGTATTATATCAAAAGCATGACAAGGTGAATAAAGTAATCTCCTATGCGAGCAAAACTTTATCCTCTGTGGAAGAAAAATTCAACGATTGTGAGAAGGCACTCCTGGCAACGGTGTGGGCATTGAAGAATTACCGCCCGTTTAACCAGGGGGAACACATCATAGTGGAGACTCCACACCAGCCTCTGCAATATCTCCAAAGTGATAGAATCCGGGCCGGAAATGTGAGTAATTCCCGAATTACTTCCTGGATTCTGTCAATACAAGGCTTTCCTGTGGAGGTCAGATATGGCCAAAACAAGAAGAGTCCCCTCGCGCAAGGTCTGGCTGACTTGCATGATTGTGCCAGAGAAAACTGTCTCGAGGATGAAAGTCTAAAAATCAAGGACAACATGGAGGCATACCTTAATTCCCCGATAAAGACTTTCAAGAAGACAAGTTTGAGGGAATGCCCACTGTCTATGTGTATGGATGCTCTTACCATGTTGACAACAACGGGGAAAAAGAACTTGTGGCCGGCGTAGGGAATGCATGGGTGAATGAGTCCCCAGAACCCTCCGCTGGGTACAAAATTGGTCCACGAAGTAGTCAGTTGGCAGAGTTGATGGCTGTGCATCAGGCCATCCTCACTGCTGTCCAACATCAACTCCACAAACTGGTCATAATCACAGATTCAGATTATGTACAGAACGGATTCGTGGAGCACCTGGTTAATTGGAAAACCAGAGGCATGTTATGTGCTAATAACAAACCCTTGAAACATGGGTAGTTAATCCAAAATATTGATGATCTGGTCACCTCGAATGGGATGATCGTCTACTGGAAAAAGATCAAGGGTCATTCCAAAGTAGAGGGACCAGACAAAACTGGAAATGACTTAGCTGATCAGCTGGCCAAAACCGGGGCCATCCAAGGGGATCTAGTAGAGATTGAGTCCCTGTTGGGGGAAATACAGGTCACTGCTCTCACTAGGTCCCAGACAATTGCTCACAATTATCTTTCAACTGCACAATGGAGTAAGGAGACCCCAGATGCCGATTTGATAGCGGCTCAGAAGGGGGATCCAATAATTGGTAAGTTTTACCAACACATTGAGGACCCTGAGAACTTTCCCCTGACAGATACTGATTACATTGGGAAAGAGGACCTTAGAGTGTTGATGAAATGTCCAAAAATGTTCCGTATGTTTGTTGGTAAGGAAATTCTAAGCTGGCCATGATCAGTGGGTGGTTTCTACCTCATTCCGAAGCCTGACGTTAAGTCACGCCCGTGATGCGGCCACCGCCGGTCATAGGGGGTTTCATACCACACTTGAGATCTTAAGAGAGGTTGCATACTGGCCACACCTGGGGCAGGACCTCGACCAATACTTGAAGGGGTGTCTTGTGTGTGCACAATTTCAGCCAACATCCCTCACACACCGTGCGCCTCTCCAAAAGAGGGGGATGACACTGCCATGGTCAGATTTGCAAGTCGACTTCATAGGCCCCGTGATTCGCTCCTCTAGGGGAAATAAGTACATGTTGACGGTGACATGCTTATTTATTAAATGGGTGGAATGTCTCCCGGCCCCAAACTGCAAGGCAGAAACAGAATCTGCCCTGATGATCAACCACATCTTTTCCCGTTTTGGTCTACCCCAAAGGATTGAGTCAGACAGAGGTAGCCATTTTACCAGAGAAGTAATGACTAAGATGTGGGAGATAAAGGGGGTTAAAAGGAAGCTACACATTGCTTACCGGCCAGCCTCTTCTGGTGCAGTAGAAAGTTATAACCGAACCATTGTGAGCATCTTAAAAAAGTTTGTGGCAGATTCTGGACCAAGTTGGGATATCCGATTACCTCTGGTCCTAATGGCCATCAGATCTACCCCTTCATCTGCAACTACAATGTCACCGTTTGAGCTGATGACTGGACGCAGGATGGTGCTTCCCAAGCATTTGCTCTACAGGACCCAAGAGCAAACCTTGATCAATGCCTTCACAACGCATGAGTATATTGAAAATTTAAGGAAACACCTCCAACATGCTTTTGCCTGTGGTCAGTGAAACCTAGAAATATCAGCCGATAGCATGAAGACTCACTATGATTTGAAGACTACTAGGAAAGAATACCATGTAGGGGACCGGGTTCATCTATACAATTTCCATGGGAACCAGGCCAAACAGCGGAAATTTCTGCCTACATGGAAGGACCTTTTGAAATTGTAGACAAGATCTCCCCAGTCGCCTACAAGATCCGCATCCCCAAGGGTAGTTTGGCGGAAGGGGAAGACAAGTGGGTCCATATAAATCGGCAAAAGTGTTGCCATCCCAGGCACACTCTGCAGCAACTGGAGGAGTCCTCTGCAATCCCAGAGGGGACCGCTCCAGATTAATACAAGTCCAACCCTAAAATATTCCACATATAGCCTATACAATCCTATGATTCTTGAATGCAAATGTCTCATGATGTATAAAATGTACATGTTCGCCCCACCATTAATAGTGGTGGGGAAATGTCTAATATGTTTCTGCTGCTTTGCTTTGTCATCCTAGGAGAGATAAACCATGGAGACTGACCAAGGAGGACGACCCAGGCACTGTGAGCAAAGATATGAGGGGCCCGAGGTACCGCCCGAAACTCCCATCAGGACCGGCGAGGAGAAACTATCGATCCACCATGATGGAGGAAAAGATGGTGAACTGTGCCATCTGCGGAATCGGAAGAAGATGATGCGGACATCCCAGCGCGTGGGTCAAAACATCCTTTGCACCCGACTCCCCCTCGACTCAAAATCAAAGCGCAGTCGGGCAGGGGGGCTTGTCAGGTGTATCGACCCACGTTTAAGTTATTATGCTGCAACATTTGGTGCTGTGGGCTTAGAAAAGCCCACATTTGTGCCAGAAACCAGGAAAACCACAGTTTTTTGCGCACACCAAAATGGTCACCTGACCCGCCACCCACCAGTGCGAGCGTGATGGGCCAGAAGCGCCATGAGTGAAACGTGGTGCCAAAGGAAAACCGGCAGTGCCTGTTAGCTGAAAAAGCGATTTGAAATCACCTTTGTTTCTCTGAATGCAAGCTCAAAATGCCTATTTCAAACATTGCAAGATATTTAAATATCTTACTGAACACCAGCAGACGTCTGGTAGAATGAAGTCTTGTGTGCATACCAAATCTGGAAAGATGAAGAGCCTAAAATAATGTTCATAACAAAACTGGCAGAGCTGTGGATGTCAGCAGCTTAAGTGAAATGGGATTTAAAGCCACTAAAATCAAAATGTTTAAAATAAATGAGTGACCTACTTTTGAGAGTAACATTGGTTGCAACTGTTTAAATGTCATAGTTTTGAAATTAGAATCAGCGTTCCAGCTGCATGTGTCAAAATTGTAAGTTTGATTTGAATGAAGAAAAATGGGAACAAAAGTGACATTTGGCTGAAGCCTGGCTTAAAGGGATTGAATTCTGCCCGGCAACTACCCCTGACAGGAGTTGAAACTTGCCCAGCAACTGCATTCACAGGCCTGGCTGCATTCTGCTGCCCCAACCAAAAAGAGATCACACCTCTCTGATTGAATCAGGGGAGGCATACCTGGGACCGTAGGAAACAGAACAATGAACTTTCCTTGGCTCAGGCAAATGCTAAATCAGGGGGTCGTAAATGGCTTCCTCTTGGAAGGAAATGGGAGTGGCACTGCCTATATGAGCCAGCTGAGCTTGGAGGAAGTGAACAAACCAGAAATTCCCCCATGTGCTTTGGGAAACCACACCCCTCTGGGCCAGAGCATAATTTTAGAAAGATGGATAATTCGTAGTACATGATTGTCAAAATTATATCAATAATATCATGATTCCTGTAATTTTTCTGTGCACATTTTAAGAGGTGTTAGGTGGTATATTCTGGGGGGTAGTAGTGGAAAATAGGGTATTACTCCAAATGTATGTATGTTAATAATCTGACACTTCATCATCTGATGCCCATATTCCTAGCGCACATTTGTGTAAATTCTGGAAAAGTTTAGAGGTGTTCTGGATGAAAACGGCAGAATTCTGTCAGAAGAGGACACGATATCTTACAAAGACAGGGATTGGATGGTTTTGTGCTACAGAAAATATGTTAACTGGACATATAATATTAGAACAATTGTACATAGATAAATATGCATTTGAGTCAAAAATAGATTTGTGTGCAAAGTGTCAAGGGGAGTATTCTTTCTGTATGCCATAAAAAGGATGCCGGATGACTCACAATTCAGTTCCCCAGTCAGGCGACAGAGAATCCTATAGCCTATCAGGATCCTCAGAGGGGTGGGCATAGAAAGTCAGCCTTCCCACCCACTTTCAAAAGACATAAAAAGAGCCACTGAGACCCAAGGAGACTGCTCTTTCCACTTTCTTGCGAAGCACTTTGCCGGACGACTTCAAATCCAGACAATATTCAGGGACCAGAACTTAGAAAACCAGATTCCAGAACTTTGTAGCCTAGTCCACAAGATGAATCCTTTCCAGAGGCCTCAGAATTCATCAACCTAACCAAACCATTCAACAGCCGGGCGAGCTGTGTGATTCTGGCTAGAACCCTGTGCCAAGAACATTTGCCAAAACCAGAGACCAGACCAGACCTCTGTGCAGTGCCAAGAACTTTTGCCAAAACCAGAGACCAGACCAGACCGCTGTGCAGTGCCAGAACTTTTGCCAGAACCAGAGATCCAGACCAGCAGAGCAGAGAGACCAGAGCTAAACCTGTCGACCCGATCGGTGACGAGGCCCATTCCTTCCAAAATTAGGAGTGAGTATCCAGCCAGAGCTGTGCAAACCAATCTCTGAGTTTAAAATAACCTAATTCAAACCATTTCAACCTATTTAGAACTGCATAGAAATTGTGTGACCATTCTGTGATTCAAACCTGTGAAAGTGTCAATTGCCATACTGAATCATTATTTCATTTCTGAAATCTACCTCCACAAAATCGTTCGTATCTTTTGTACCATATGTGCTAGGAACGAGATTTAACTTTCATTTTAAAGCTTAGATCCTCGGCTTTCCAACAAGCCCTAAATACTCCTTATAGTTTTTCTGTAATTGCGCTAACACACTCAGAAAAAGTGCCGCAAATTGCAATTTGACTCAAACTTCTTCACCTGTCAAAAATAGCTGTCTTTTGCTTGGATTGCTGAAATTCGTTTTCAACCCGATAATCCCTCCTGAATCATTGCTAGTGTTGACCTGGACTAATTCAAAGTAGCTGTTACCTACCCTGAATCTCCTAAAGGGAATTAAAATCATTTTTAGCATATTTTCACTTCATTGTAAATCACATTAAAAATATTCTTGCATGTTTTCAAAGCATACCGGTTGCTCTAAGCTTGCTAGGGGGGAACTGAATTGGTACTGCATTTGATTGTATTCCTGAAAATTGTGTGCTCCCCTTCCATCTCCTTATATTGCATAGGGGGGGAGTGAATTGTCAAAAGAAAAAGTGATCATATTATCTCTTGTGGAAACCATCTCAGTTTATTTCTGTGCTGCATTCTTTTCCATCATTGCATTTCCTTGAAACCATAAAAGCATTCTCAGCTACTTTATCCTCTCTATACCAACTCCTAAGTAATTAAAAAAGTGTGCTAGTGTGATATTATCCATTGTTGATCACTGTCATATTCATAAGTGTGCTATCAAAAGTTAATTTATTTATAAAAGTGTGATATATATCTTGTTTAATTTTTCAAATAAATCTTTTAATTTGCAAAACAAACCTACTTCTTGGCTCAGTGAGGTCAGGGGGATTCAAAGAGAGGGGCGTTATACAAGAGTTTATCATCCAGATCTATGAACTTGTCATAAAAAATATATAAATAAGGGCTTCCCTTGGGCATCCCAGACTTGGCATTGACTTAGTTGGAGTGCTGAATTGAAGTCACTTAACACAGTCTAAGTAATTATTTAACCGTGCAAAGGTTATGATCGGGTTATGAGTTGGTTTTTAGACCTACAATCCTTTTGTTTTCTTTAGCACATCAAAATGGGAAAGAATATGAACATGTAGGACCTCCCATTCAATGGTGTGGGACTGTGACAAATCTAGATAACTTGTCCTTTTTCCCCATGAGTAGCAACCCCCATTGAGACAAGGTAGGTTAGCCTGCCTGCAAGATCCTCTCTAGGTATTTGGGTAAGCAGGATCTCAGTGGGAATGAACAAGGACACTCAGTCTTAATCTAAATCTTTCCCGAATTCTCTGTCCTCTGCCCATACGTGCGACAAAGAGTTTGTTAAAGTGATAAATCCTGACCCCAACCCAACTCTAAAATCCTCTATGGACAAAAATGTAGTCTCTCATCACAGAGACTCATATAAAGAGTTTTAAATCCGCAGTTGGATAGTGAGCTCGGGTGGAAACACCCATTGCAGATATCACCACCATCAAGCGGAACCTGTGCTGACTGGAGGCAGACCACAGAGTGCATGTGTTAGGCAATCAGCCCGCAGAACTTTTCGGTGTCTACGAATGCCGACCAAAAAATGTTTTCTACTCTCGTCCTTAGAGACGCAGACAGATGACGGAGTAGAGACACCAACAATGTCCACAAGAAAGCCACCACCAGACAAAGCCTGAGAAAGAGACTCTGGTGAGCCCACAAGAAGAATGCTGCTGGAGAAAGCCAGAGAAAGAGACGCAAAGAAGCCTCATGCCACCAGTGACATTGACCTTCCCTGGAAAGAAAGAGATGCAGGCCGTCAAGTTCCTTAATGGTATGGTATGGTATAGTATTTGTAAAGTGCCAATACACAAGGCTAGTGTTTCAAAGTGCTCAAGGAGGGATGGAGTAAGGGGAAAAAAAATCAATCATCCAGATCCCTTGAATTTCTGAACAATACAAGTCTGCACAGGCAGAGTAAGTGCATATAGTACAATTAACAGTGTAGATAACAGCAAATAGGTCTAAACAACGATTCTGCAGTTTTTCCAAGTGCATTGAGGCACCACCATGCAAGGAGGGGAGACAGGGAACATAAATATACGATATTCAAGGCATGGTTCATTATGATTTTGCAAGTGCACAGATGGTACAGGAGAGGGGATGTGGAGGATAAGTGCAGGGGGGAGTCCAAGTGCACCCAGTCAGTCAGAAACTGGGGTAAGTGCTGTGAGATGCCACTCTCATGGGTCATTGATCAAGTGCAGTAATGATGAGGCAGTGCAGTCCCAGAGGCAAGTGTAAGAGGACTGGCGAGGGTGCTGTGTGGAAATGGAGAGGGAGAACAGGGAGAGAGAAGGAAGAGGAGAAGAGGAATGTCTTAAGGAGTTACCAGAACTTAAGGAGATCAAGCTCAAGAAAGAGGGCGGCAGGGAGGCTATTCCAGATGGAGGCACCTCCTGAGCATAACGATCTTCCTCCAAATTTCTGCTTGAAAACCTGTTAGCTCGCAAAAGGTTGGAGGTAGATGAGCAGAGGGCTCGAGAAGGGCAGTATTTAGGTAGATATTTTTCAAGATAGGTAGGTCCCAGGCCCCGGAAAGATTTGTGGACAATGCAGAGGGTCTTGAACTTCACCCTTGCAACCACAGGGAGCCAGTGGAGGGATTTCAGTGCTGGAGAGGTGTGGTCCCTGGGCTTGAGGCCAAGGATAGTCTCACAATTCTGTTCTGGATGAGTTGCAGAGGGCGCAAATCCCAGGCAGAGAGGTTGAGAAAGAGGCTATTGCAGTACTCTAGCTTAGAGAGAACTAGGGCTCTGCAGACAGTGAGCCACTGGGGGAAGGTGAGAAAAAAAAGAGTACTTCTGAGGAGGTGCAGCTGATAGTTGGACTTTTTAGAAATGTCCGAAATGTGAGTGGAGAAGGAGAGAGTAGAGTCAAAGATGACCCCAAGGTTTTTTGCCTCACAGGTGGGTGCGGGCGCATGGCCAATGGAGGCAGGCCAGAGTGAGAGTGGGAAAACAGGAGTCCCAATGTGGACGATCTCAGTCTTACTGGTGTTGGGACAGAGGTCGTTTACAGCACCCTAACCCCTAAGTTTACACAATGCTCATGAGTGAATTGCGGACAGACAGTAAGATATGAGCAAGGTGGAGGAGGTGGCAGGGTAGCCTGAAGGAGAGTTACGTGTCATCCGCATAACACTGGAAGTTAGAGATGAAACTGGCAATCACATGTGCCAGGGCAGCCATGTAGACATTATAAAAACAGGGGGATAGGTTAGATCCCTATAGAACACCACAGGTTGAAAGAGTGATGGTAGAGAGAAAGGACCCAAGTTCCACCTGGGATGGGCAGTCGGAAAGGAAGGAGGTCAACCTCTCCAGGGTGTCATGGAGACATGCAATCACAATGTTGTGGTTTACCATGGCGAAAGCTGAGGAGAGGTCAAGAAGAATGAGGACAGAGGCAGTGTAAGTGTCGAAATTTGAGAGTAGGTCCTCACAGGTGGTCATTAGAGCCATTTCCCTGCCTCTAGGGGTGATAGGAATGGGGATATAGTTTGCCAGAATGAAGGGGTCGGCAGAGGGTTTCTTAAGCAGAAGAAGTACGGGGAAGTACAAAACCCAATGATATTCAAGAAATCGATGAGAACATTAGTCACGACCCCACAAAGAGATACAGCCCACAAGAAAACAGAGACACTATTCCAGCTTAAGAAAGAGTTATCAACCCAAGGGGATAAATACACCAATCAAATAGATTAGTTGAATATTAAGTATGAGGAACTAGCTGAGCATTGTGTAAACTAAGGAGTTAGGGGGCACAGGAAAAATCTAACAGAACCAAGCAAAGTCACAGAAATCAAGAACAATGAAGAGTGCCAGGATGTCCCCCAGAGAAGGTTGACCATAGCTCAAGCACTGACTATGGGCCTCATTATGAGTAACCCAGACTGGAAAAATGTGCCTGTAACGACAGTTACCAAAACCTTTTCCGGGCAGGGTCACTCTGAGTCTGCCGGTCAGGGCTGTGAACTAGTGGCAGGCCTGACCTGACAGTAGATCAGGCCCCTACTGGTAGAAATTTCACTGAAGCACTGGCACCGTTACTAACAGTGCCATTGCTTCAGTGTTAATAGGAACTTACTGATCCTCAGCCGCACGTTATATCCCAGTATTGCTGGGATATTGGGTGTTGTAAATGGTAACCTGACATTTCCGGTAGGCCTACTGTCAACCTTATAATGAGGGCCTATCAGTCTAAAAAGAGGTGTAATTGCTCTGAAAATGGAGCTGTCAAGATGTATCCCGAGTATTTGCAAGGGAATGAGAAAAATACAATTTGTTCTACTTGAGTGTAACTTCCAAGTTGGTGGAAAAACAAAAAGGGAAACCATTTAATTTGGGTAATGCTTGAAAAGCAAATTGTATTTTCATGAAAAGCAAAACTGAGCGACTTGTGTACATTTAACTTTTGGCAAAGGCCAAATATAGAGAAACTGTGATGGACATTTATTTTCAAGAACTATTAACAGAGGAGGGGGTCAGCTGCAAGATCTCAACAGCCCAAGCCTAACAGGCATTTACTTTAAGTGCATAGTGTCAGGGCAGGTTCGTTAGATTAGATTATGGACGGAGGACAGACTTGTGTGTTGAATCAACATCCTGACGAGCATCATCTGTTTCAGGTAAAGATAGGGAAGCTCATTGCAGCGGCAGGGTCAGGTGAGGCAGTTCATATTTAAGTTCATAGACGTTTCTGTTTATCCATGTTCAGTGGTCTGCCTCCTATTTCTGGCATACCACATTTGCGATATGGGAAACCATGAGGCAACATTTGCAGAACACCTGTTTTCTCCCTAGACGTGATCCAGGCATCCTTGATTATTTTCTTCTTGTTGTCTCTCTCATCACTTCGAACACAATTCTCAAATATTCTTCGAACTTCCCTCTTTTATCACGTCTCGTCAAATAATGTGTTTCTGTCTTCTTGCTTACCATTCAGTGCTGGATTTTAAACACGGTTTTGCACTTTAATCCCACTAACACAAAGGTTCTCTGTTTTCCTAGCTTCAACTATTCACTCCATGTACCTCCAGCTCCTATTTCTGTTATGCACTCATTGCTAACCGCTGCTATCTCTGCTGGTAATCTTGCAGTATTCTTTGGTACCTCCCTTCTTCTTCTCAAATCTATAGTGTTGCTCAGTGCTATTGTTTTCGTACTGGCATTGTATTAGAAGGGCTTGGCCTTTTTTTGTTTTCACACCTGCAAACTTAATGTATTCCCATGTTGGTTATTGTTCTTCATTTCCTCATGGTCTTCCTGCTTATCAATAATCCTTCTGTCAGCCTCTTCTTTCACTTGAATCCACACGATCCTGTTTTACCTGCATTAATTTCTCTCCACTTGCTGACCTTTGAACTTGCCTAATCTTTAGTTCCTCTGTGTTGTATCCAAGTGCCTTCATGGAATCTGTGATCTATATCTTGCATCAATGATTTCTTTCAACTCTCCTAATTGCACTCTTGGATCCAAATTCACACCCCTAGCTGCATGTCTCTCACTGAAGCACTGGTGGCACTGAGATATCAGGCAGCAGAATAAGTGTCACAGAGTTGTTTGTTCATAGTGGCATACAATGAGGAAATCAGTTTCTTTTGAAGTATGTCTGTTAATCTATTTGACATGTTTGCCCCTTTACATTATACTAATTTGGTGTTTTGACTAATGTTGTATATAACCCGTGAAGAACGGAGTTTCCTCCTGAAATACGTTGGGTTTTTCAACCTTGAAAATATTGAAATCAAAAGAAGAAGATCTTCATGAAAATGAGGACTGGGAGTGATTAATGAATACATGGTCATAAATAACTATGTTATAAAAATGAATGACTTTAATAAAACATATTTTTTCAGAAAACTGCCTGTGTATACAGGACAAATGTGTGCAAGGGACGGGAGTCTCCACAGAGTTGGATACCTATTGTAGTGTTAGCTAAGAACCACAGGGTTCACAAGTGATATGATATGATAGTTTATTTTTATAGCGCCTATGTGCTTCAAAGAGCTTAGTGAGGAGGAAGAACAGAGACTAAACCCTGATAGCAAGAGACTAGTGAAAGACTGTCAACCAACCTGATGGGAGAAAGCTTGAAGAGACATGCAGTGCCCTAACTGAGAACTGCGACATGGGGCAAGCAGGAACCTTTCTCTAATAAAAAGACATTGGGCAGAGTCATGTATTTTGTTATGGTGGTGGGTGTAGAAATCAGACTAGAACAGGATTCTGGAAGCATACCTATTTATTTGTGTAGAATATTTTGAGGATCATTCTTTTTAATCTACGTTCCCTTTTCAGAGTAGGTCTGAGAAACTTAGGAACAGCTTCGGTTTTGGGTGTTTCAATAAAGAAAATGCCACTTTGTCTGCCTCCTGATTCTGACTTTCCACTGTCAGCACTGTGAGCTCTGCCCAGCTGTAGAACACGGGAGGGTTATGTTTAATCTGGTCAGTCAGGCATTGCCAGCGTGCAGGCCAAATGACTGAATAGCTATGCCTCTCCTTTGATCCTTTGTGTGGTCTGGGAACCCCTCTTTCCGGCAAGTTGGTCTCCCAGCAGGACCTGTCCTTTCAAAGGGCATACCCACGCCAAAAGGACCAGACTCACACTTAGATGCTGCATATTAAGTGGGCATTTGATGCAATTGACATGGGAGGGGGGCAGAGTCGGTGTAAACATAGGTAGCTCAGAATAGCAGGAAGAACATTCTGCTATCTTGTTTCTTATTTTCATTCCTGCCCCCATCACTTCCTTTAGCACAAAGCACTTTGGGTGTGATATCAGAAGGAAAAGACAACTTGTTTCAAGGAAAGGGATTGGCCCCCTTAAGGCAGGTTTGATTTAATCCAATCACCTGTGGGTCTTTGCCTATAAAAGAAGGATTCTCACACTCCTCCTTTGATTCTTAAGGAAGAATTTGTCAGAGGTGAAGACTGGTTATTCAAGTCAGGGGCACGCTCTGCTCCCTAACCCTGCCCAGGGCACATTGGGAGTCACCTGCAGCTGGAGCAATACCTGCTTCTCTGCCAGCCACACTGATACCCAGGACCTTACGGAGCTGAAGGAACTATGCAGGTGTGTCCCAGCTTCCCTTGTGTTGGGAGCCCACAAACAAGGAATACTCTCAACCCTCAGTCCCTGGAGTGGGACTCACAGCAGCTGAGAGCCAACACAGCCAGGATCCCTGTGACCCAGGAGGTCTCATCAAACCGTGACCATCGTATGATGCATCAAAATGTTTAACTCAAACTGCACATCCAGGCACCAGCATCTTCGCCATGGAACCAACTGCCAAACTGATCCTGGTGGCCCTCACGATATACCCTTCATCGACCCGCCTCATTGAACCAACAGCCTAGAGCAGCGCATCCAGTGACATAAAAAATGCAATTTCACCAGTGCTGCAATTTCTGAATCTGTTTAAACTGTTTCTTTGAGAATTCTGCCTGCTCAATCATGAAGCCACTGCGTGCATAGGATCAAATATTGGCAGAGTCCTAATTTAATGTAGTTTGCAAAACCCAGAAATTAAATCACCAAAGCAAAAATAGGTTGAAATAGGTTGGTCCTGTGCTACAATGACAAAATCAGACACATTCTTCTAAACATCTTTTAAACAGGCAACTTTTAAGACAGAAATGTAAAGTTCAAAGTTTAGACAGCATCCATCTGGCCCCTGAATGTTGCTAACGTAAATCACTGGTTTTGAGCAGATACTGTGTCCAGTCGAAGGCTGATGCATCATACCCTTTGTTTTGGACGGGTTCACGTTACAGTTATCTATGGGCATTCAGGAATACCACACCAGAAGCACCTTGTAAAATGAGCTATGGAGTTCGAGGTGTTGGGTGCAGTTTAACACTGAGGTGTGTGCCAGCAGTGCATTTATAATATGGTATTTCCAATTGATCTAGAGGTATAAACTGTGCCACGGGCTCACTGAGGTCACTGGCCCAGTGGGAGGAGTGGGAGGCAAGGTGTTGAAGAGATGAGAGTACAGGGTGCTTCCGTAGGGTTTAAGGGTGAATCAATGCTAATGATTTAGATTAAATCGATCCTGATTGCATTTGTTCAGCGTTTTTTAGGGATGGGTGGCTGCCACGTTTGCTCCATTTGGTTCCGGTGTGCCGTCTTATGCCAGGGTGTTTTTTTCTGATATGCAAGATGTCATTAGAAACATCCAGAAGCTCCCATCACTTCTTTTATAATCAACATACTGCCATGATATATCCGCAGGTACACGCATTATATAGCAGGTACTGTCATAACGTTGCAACATACTCACACTATATGGCAGGTATGGGCTTCATATTGCCATGTAAACATAACACATGTCTCCAGACCATCACATGTCCCAGAGCTCCTCATATGTGAAGCATTTCCTTAACATGCTCAGGCATGACAACTCTAAGAACTCAAAAATAGTAAAACGGTGCATCTGCCCTTTCACACACACTAAGAATATTTATTTCTAAAATGACCTTTTCGATTAATTGAAATATGATTTCATTAAAAAAAAGAAAAGGATAAAGCATGAATAATGTCTGCTTATAAATACCCATTTTAAATTGTAGGCAGTTGTGATGTAACTAACACTGTTTGTCTTTGGGTTTGTATCTATGAATAGCACGTGGCATCTAGTGACAGAAATACTCTATGCTTCTTTAGACACTCTGCCTTCTCTCTAACAAACGCTTTTGACTGCATTTGCATTTTTCAGCGACAAAACTAAATTATTCATCAACAAAAGGGCTCAGGTTTGCAGTTTGCGTCTGATCACACAATGGGGACATTTTTGACTCTGGCATGTATAATTAGACAAAGCTATGTAAAGCATTAGCACTATAACAAACAATTGAGCTTGAAATCTGCAATCAAGTCAGAAAGAACATTTGCTCTTATTTGAATGGAAGTGATACAAGCACAGCAAACAAACAACAACGCACATGCAAACCAAGTGGAAATAGGTATGACACAGATGGAAAGTGGTTTAAAAATGGCATCTTATAAATCTATACTCACAATCAAATTGAATAGCAACTAACACTGGTGCATATTTTTAGCGTAAACAGAACAGATTACACCATTACAAGAGTAGGACTTGACATTTTCAGAGTTGTGAACAACAAAGTGCAGTTGAGGAACAATGATAGATTACCACAGCGTGCCATGCATTGAAACAAGACAGTGGCCCTCATTACGGGTTCAGCAGTAACCATGCCACCGGACCCAAAAAAGAATTCCCGGTAACATCGTGGGATTACAACCCCGGCGGTCTGGGAAATCAGGCCAGGTAATTTCTAAGACCCCATTCCAATAGGGACTCTATGGGAATGGGGACCACGGAAGCATTAGCACTGTTGTTAACAGTGCCGGTGCTTCCGTGACAGCTTGCCTATCGCTGCTGCTCTGCCCGGCAGGGTCAGCCCTGTCGGGCACAGCGGCTCCGGCAAGCAAACGCGCAGTGTTCTGGTCCGGAAACAACGGTGCCGGTAGGCTTACCAGCACTGTTGTTTCCAGACCCTCAATTTTGTAATGAGGCCCATTGTGTTAGTGTGGCCTTACAAGTGTCTTTACCACGAATGGGGCTGACCAATTGCATATACAAAGAGTTACACACATCCTAACAACGGAACCAGTAAGTAACACATGTAGGTTTATGTACTCTCCTACAGTACGTTTTGGATACATCATGGGCAACATTGCTGAACTTTGCCTTTGTAATGTAAAAACCCATGTGTATATGTTTCACCGAGCTATATCAAATTACACTGTTGCAATATATAGTACAATCTGCTTAGGTTTATGGCCTCCTCTTGATTGTCACTACCATCACTACCACTATTACATTACATTTATCTACGCAACCCACATGAGATGTATGAATCCCTATAATGATTTGCAACCTTTATTCTGCTTGTGCCATGAGTTGCAAAATACATGCATCAGACAACACCTATGAACCAGCGAGGTTACAAGATAAAATCCATAAAACACAGTGCAGTAGGACAGTGCCATTTCAACTAGTTCAACACAGAATACACAAATCAAACACCAGTACGAAATTTAGACCTGAAGTGCTAGTGCAAAGAACAGTTCAAAATTCAACCTCTATCAGTTAGCAGCTTGTTTCTCTTGTACCATGCCCGGCGAATGCACATGAAAACAAAGTATACTACATTCAAGTCCTCCGAAGATTTACAGAGGTACATGGCTTCCCAGTTGTCAGAGTTCCAAACATTTAACGGGATCAGATACATTCTCTTCAAGTCTTTGTAACCATCACATAAAAGCATAACATGGATTGGGCTCTCAGGCGGGCATCAGAAATCGGGCAATGTTTGCTTTGAATATTGTCCCAGCTGGCAGTAATAGACCTGCGTGTTATGACATCAAGGTATTCCTCAAAGCTCTGCAATGAGTTTCACCTCAGATATTCAGGCCCACTAGAAGGCACATCACACTCATTGTGTTCCTCCTATAATGTGTGAGGCAAAAAAAAAAACACAGTGCTTCGAGAAACCCCATAGCCTTTTTCGTTGCATTCACAGGCAAATGCTTTTAAATGCAGATGACATGTTGTTTGTGTCAGGGGTGGCCACCTTCATACACACAATGTTTGAATGAGTGCAAATGTCAAAACAAAGAAGGTTTTGAATTAATCTTAGCCTCTGGCAACACTCTGAGCAACCTTCCAGATCATCGTTGTTCACCTGCCATACCATTACACAAAGGGGAAAGACCACATGCAAATCTGTCTTGGTCCCTACACAATGCCATAGGTAAAGATGAATTCTAAACCTTCAGGCCATCACTTCTTTTGTGATGCCTAAGTCACAGAGAGTGGGGGTGGGTATGCCCACATGCAGGCCCATGCCTAAAGGGCCTAGGAACCCGAGCTACCCTTCTCTGATGACACCCAAATAGGCTGAAATATGACTGGGATTGCTTGTGATCTTGTGCAGAAGGAAAGTGATCAAGCAGAATGGGCTAGACTGCCCTTTCCTTTGGGGTGGGAGAAAATCTGATTTGCATATGGTTTTTTCTGTTCTGTAATGGCTTGGCAGGTGAGGAATGATGATCTGGAGGGTTGTCCAGAGCAATGGCATAGGTTAAGTTTAATTCTAAACCTTCCAGCCATCATTTCCTTTGTGTTCTTTGAGTGAGTTGACATTCCTTGGAATCTATGGGCCATATGAAAGATAATTAATCACAAGCTACATACACTATATACCCATGTTAATTTGGTAGTATACATTTTAAAATACATCTGCAATAGGGATGCACATTTCCTGGATTGCCCCTGCCCTAGCATTGTGGCGCAGTCCACTGTCTTTTGCCATGATTTATTGATCATGGACTACAAAGACTGCACACGAACGTCTGCAGTCCCACTCAGGCTGAGCTGCACAGCGCGCGCGCGTATGTGTGTGTGTGTGTGTTTTTTTGGGGGGTTGATCGTGAGGCATAGAGAGACGTGTGGGTGAGAAAAAGCTGGGTTCGGGGGCAAAACTCTAGAAGATCAGTGCAGGGAAAAGGAGATCGCAGGGTGCTGGGATGGGTTGCTAGCTTCAAGGGGGGCTTAGGAGACAAACCCTGCAAAATCAGTATTTTGCGGCTTTGAAGGCCACTCCAAATTGACCTACAAGAGTATCCTTTTTGAATGCAGCCTTCAATGGCAGTCTTTGGAGCCCTGTGGCATATAAGTGTGTGACAGCTTAACTCCTGGTTCACTTGTCAGTGACATGCACAATTATAAGACATGTATATGTATTTACCACATCGCACAGCTTTACCTATCACTTTGCGTTTGTTGCTGACCCTAAAAAAAGCGACTTTTCCATGCTGCACAGACAGCAGCCATTAGGCTCTCATATGAATGGCACATATTGCCCAGTGGCTGGTCACCTGACATTGCTCATGTCCTATGCACACAATCCATACTCTGAAACCTTCTGAAATATGTGACCAGAGACCATACTGTCAGGACCTTTTACCAGCAGGTCCCCAGCAGAAATGTCTTCTATCCCGGCTTTGCCAACAGACGATACAGTGATCCTGGCCAAATCTTACACCACTCACATTACTGGGCTGTATTCTGTGGAAAGGTTTACCTGATCTTTCTTTTTATGTAGGACCTTTGAGTGGACAAGGTTCTAGTCAGAACAGAGCGGACCAGATATCACAGGCCTCTGGCAAGCGTATTTTAAGGTCTGCCCATTTGACACAAAAAACGTTTTTCCTTTTGTACAATTCAAAGTTTTCTGCATGTTTATAAATAACATGTTTTGCTGTGTTTTGGGCTCATTTAAAACTTGAAAAATCGAAATTGAAGCCCAGATGAAACATTTTAGGATCACATCAATTAGTAAGCTTATTAGTAAGCTTAGTAGCTTGTATGTATGTCCCTTGATGATGGACACAGTGAAGCTAAAATCATTCCAATTGTGCATGATATAGTTATAATGGTTTGTATTTAAAATTAACATATCACGTTATGTGATGTGTGTACTTTCCAAATCAGCTCTATATGATGGAATTATTTGAGTTCATGGTAAGAACTGGACATTAATGTAGTAAAGTGCAAAGTTTTCTGAGTGTGCAAAAATCCCAGCCTCTCTGCTTCACCAATGTGTGATCCTGGGCATCTCATTTAATCTAGTATTGCCTTACCTGTCATAATTGCTGCTCTATAAACCTTTCAAAATTGTCACACTTCAGAGTGATTTTGTTCTCCAGTGGGCCTCATTACACGTTGTACGGTAAAAATCGCAAATTAGTGGCATGGCGCTATTAACGTGTCCGTCCTTGCAAGAGGCAGCTAAAAGCATACCATTACGAGTACGCGGACATGAGCATAGCGCCATGCCGGTAATGACCCTACCGCAATGCTGCTAAAGACCCCAAAAAACCCCTTACCGGCACCGATGAAAGCGCAGATAGCACCTCCGACCTCCCGCAACATGCAAACAGCGGTCACTGCAATTAGCGGTCACCGTTAAATAGCGTAACCGGAAATAGCGTCATTGCACAGGAATGGGAAGGAGCACGGCGGCCATCTTTAAAAACACAATCCATTGCCATCCTCTGCCCCCTGGACCTGTTTTGAGTAGTTTGCTTTTGGAAAGCCACAAGGACACCCTCGCCATGCCTAAGTCCGTTAAAAAAACCACCGACCGCCAGCGCAAAGAGAAGTTCACCACGGAGGAGCTAATAATGCTCACACAGACCCTTGCTGCTAATGCCGACATGGTATTTGCGAGCGACATGCGTCGGGAGACCCTTATCCGCAAGAAGGCAATCTAGGCAGGGGTTGCCTTGAAAGTGAGTGCAGTGGGCACCACCACCCGCAATGTCCGTGAGTGCAGAAAGTGGTGGGGTGATCTCCGCCTCCGTGTCAGAAGCATCCTGTCTGGGAACCACAACATAGCCACAGCAGGTGGATCTGATTCGCCGATAAAATTAAAGGAGTGGGAAGAGACCTGCGCCAACCTGATTGGAGTAGAATCAATAGAGAGAGTCGGGACAATGGAGCATGGTGTTGCAACCCCTTCAGATGGAAGTGAGTGTACACATGAAAGTATGCACTGTGAATGTTCAGGTCCCCCCAAATGTGAGCCCAGAATCACCTCATGGATGCCCAAACATCCATACATGCATTGAATCCTGGCCATGTCAGTGTCAAACCCAAACACACACACATGCACACATCACCAGAGACAAGTGCCACACACAACCATGCATGGATGAGCCACTCAACAGACACATCACCTGCATCCCTACTAATGATGTTCAAATGCCCACAACTGCATGATTGATGTATACTGCATTAAGTACATAGAACCGTAACCAATGCCATCCCCCTCTTTGTCCCCGACAGGCTCACTTACAGACAGTGAAGATCCTGGCACTGCAACTCAGGCACCCCATGCCAGTAGAAAATCAAGGCCACAGGACACAGAGGACACCACCACGACATCAAGGGGCAAAGGGAGAAGAGTCCCCATGCAGAGTGGCAAACATCGGTGGAGTGCCACTGCCAAGGTGCAACTGTCCACACCAGCAACAACTGGCCCACCTCCTGAAGTGAACCCCCCACCACAGATCCCAGCCACGGAGGGCCCACCCTCAGCTGCAACAAGTTCCACAGGAGAGGCGGCAGCCACAGCGCCACTCTCAGATGTGGAGGATCCGACAGGTTTCCACATGGAAATGCACACCCCAACTCCCTCTGGAACCCCCAGGCAACACCACAGCAGAGAACTGGGTCCAGTGTCCCTGGCGAGGACAACATGGGAGGGTTCAGTAGCCCACAGGTGGCTTCACCAGTTGTCCTGGTTGCATCGGAAGGTGCAGCAGCCACACCACCAGAACGCAACAGTGCCCTTGACCTGGCCAGCATCAGGCAGAGCCAAGAGAACATAACTGTGCTGGTTGGGCAGCATGTGGAGGAGGCTGCCCGTCTCAGGGGGGAGATTACAGAGACAACCAGGCACTCCAGGGAGGCGATGGAGGCCTGTACCAACATGCTGTGTGGGGAGATTGTCCAACTCAGGGAGGTCTTCACGCGAATAGCGGACGGAATGGACCGCCAGTTCCCACCACCATCACCAGGACAGACAGCCACATCCTCATCCACCAGTTCGAGGCAGACAAGCCCCCTCCGCCGCTCCACACGCACCACCAGGCGCACTTCTAGCCAGCCTCCTAATGCTGGTGGTGGCAATGGAGAATAGGGACTGCAGGGTCAAGCTTCCACGTGTATAGCTGGACAACAGCATTGTGCCAGACACATAAGGGATTGTTGTGGGGGGAGGGGGAAAGGGTGTTTTGGGACTGTTGTGGGGGAGGGGGGAACAGTGTTTTGGGACTGTTGTGGGGGAGGGGGAAGGGTGTATTGGGACTGTTGTGGGGGGATGGGGGAAGGGTGTTTTGGGACTGTTGTGGGGGAGGGGGGAAGGGTGTTTTTGGACTGTTGTGGGGGGAGGGGGGAAGGGTGGTGGGATGTTTGGGGACATGCACTTAGACATCTTTACATTCCTTAATACACTGGTGTTTGATCAATACACAGGCTTGGACTTCTTCATTGTGTATGTGTACTTTATTGGCGACAGGGTCCATTGTGCGCTTCAAAACAGACACCAGTGCATTACTACCCATATCCATCCTACAGAAAGAAACCATGTTACTCAGAATATTTGGTTGATCAGATGCTGTCTCACAGCACGTCCCTCCTGGCCATCCCCTCTTGCATGACCTGCATCCCTGTCACCTCCATCCTCATCACCATCATTATCCTCATCTGGTGCTTCTATTTCAACGTCAGGGGGCAGTGGCACATTCCGTCTGATACACATATTGTGCATCATGACACATGCCATGGTGATCTTGGCCACCTTCTCATGGCCATACAGGAGAGCGCCACCAGATCTGCTAATGCACCTAAACCGTGTCTTCAAAAGGCCAAAAGTCTGCTCGATCATGACGCGGGTACGGGTATGTGCACGATTGTAGTCCTCTTCGTGCCTGTTCTGTGGGTTCCGTACAGGGGTAAGGAGCCACCTCTTCAGGGGATAGCTGGCATCACCTGTATGGGGGGACGAATGGGGTCCTGTTACTGTTCACCTCAAGAGCGGCCTGTTCATATCACATAAATTGACTTTGCATTGTGATTGAAGTCCACAATTAACAGAATGCATGCAGACGATCTGTGTGACTGCAATGTGCAAAGTTGAGCTCGACCCTGCAGGTAAACATGCCCCATTAATGCCTCCAACTGTAATTGACATGTCCTGGGTGAGGCCAAGTCTTAGGTGTCCCTGGGCCCAGGCAGAATTGGTACCACACTGCTAGTGTACTGCCATTCCAACATTGATGTTGCCATGCTGAGAGGCATCACTTCAGTGGTGCTATAGGTGCGTGGTTCAATGCTATGGCTAGGGGTGATCCCTCTGCATGCATTCAAGGGCACATTGCATTATTGTGGTTGTGCTGCGCTGATTCTGTATGACTATCTTGACGGCATGTAGGAGATTTGTGTATTTTGTGGTGTTGAATGTTGTGCAATGTGGATGTGGATGGATCTTTAATGTTTCTAGACCTGGATTGTTCTCTATGTTGTGTAGCTTATACTTGCATGTCGGTTCATCTCAAGTACGTTGCGGCCTTCCCAGATGGACATTGGCGTACATCTGTATGTGCATTTGTCCTACAGACGACAAGTTACACCCATTTTGAGTATGTATCTCTCCCCCCCAATCACACCCAGTTTGAGTATGTATCTCCCCCCCCAATCACACCCAGTTAGAGTATGTATCCCCCCCAATCACACCCAGTTGGAGTATGTATCTCCCCCCCAATCACACCCAGTTGGAGTATGTGATCTCTCCCCCCCAATCACACCCTGTTGGAGTATGTATCTCCCCCCCAATCACAACCAGTTGGAGTATGTATCTCTCCCCCCCAATCACACCCATTTGGAGTATGTATCCCCCTCCCCAATCACACTGCCATGTGCTTGCCCTGCTACTCACCAAGTAGCCACGAACGGTGTCCGGCTTGACGCTCCATGTAGCGTGGGATGGTTGAGTTCCGCAGGACCATGGAATCATGGGTTGATCCGGGGAAACGGGCACAACAATGTGTGATTATCTTGTTGGCGTCACATACCATTTGGACATTGATGGAGTGGAATTGCTTCCTGTTTCGGTCAGTAGACTACTTCATTGTGATGTGGGACCACAAATTCCACATGGGTACAGTCGATGGCCCCAATGCAACTTGGGATGCCTGCCAGTGAATAGAAGCCAACTTTGGTGTTTGCAATCTCCTGGGCAGTCCGTGGCATGAATATGTGTTCAGGTGCATGCCTCAGGAGGGCATCGAGAACCTGGTTCAGCGTGCGTGAGAATACTGGCTGTGAGATGCCATGCATGTGCCCCACTATATGCTGGTAGGTGCCTGTGGCCAGGAAGTGGAGCACGGTCACCACCTTCAGTAGAGGGGGGATGGCAGTTCTGATGTCTATGAGGCTCACAATGTCATCATGCATCATGTCCACGATGCTGGTGATGGTATCCCGGTCCAGACGTTACAGGGTGTGTATCTGCTCTGGGGTTAGGTTAAATGGACTGGCTCTGATCCTGGGGATTGGTGGCTGCCTCTGTGGTATGACTAGGTGCCGTGGTGGTGCTTGCTGTGCCTGTCTTGCCCTCCTCCTCCCCCTCTTCCTCCTGCGTCTCCTCTGTGCTGCCTGTTGTTGTTGCTGCTGCACTGCAATCATGTCCTCCAGCCCATGTAATGCTGCTAGTATTGAGACCATCTTGGTGTGGGAAGGGGTGTGGTGTGCTCCTTTTGTGCTGCCACAGTCTCCATTGCCTCCACCTGTGCTGATTGTGTCCACCTGTGGCAGCTGGGTACACTGCTCAGTTCTCTTAACGGGTGGTTTGTGATGCTGGTATTAGCGCCATGGCAGTAAGGGGTTTGTGGGGCTTTACCATGCCGCTATTGGCATGTCCGCTTGGCTTGTGATGGTGTGCTATTAGTGGCATAGCGTTATTTACGGGATGGAGGGTCGCGCGCACGCGGACTGGCTGGTATTAGTGGCACCGTACTTAGCGGTGCCTCTAATAGCGTGATCCGGGTCGTAATTGCCATGGGGACTTACCGTTACCGGTATTCCATTACTGGTAACGTTAAATCCCTACCGCCTACCGTGTAATGAGGCCCAATGTATGAACTTCAAAAAGCCTCACTCATGGGTTCAATGGCTATAGTGTTGCTTTCTCTATAATAATAGTAAGCATTGATCAATAGCACCTACAGCTGCTTGTTTATTTTCTCTCTTATGGCAACACTACATGAAAACAATGCCCCTCTTGTGATCTCAGTCTGTCTGAATATGGACACCTTTCCCGTAGCTTCTAATCGCCTTCCACTATTTATGCTCTGGTATGTGTAGCTTTATTTCTCCTTGCTTCCAATTGGTCGCATGTAACCCTGCTTGAGCATTTTTGCATTCAGTGAGGCGGCTGATCTTAGTCCTGTGTCTATTCTGGATTATGTGCACCATTTTCAAGTGTACTGTGTCCTGCATCTATGGCCGGAATACCTTCCTGGTGGATGCTACTGATGCAAGACCACAAGTAAACACAAGTTGGGCGGTATCCCGGTGGTAAATCCCCGGGGATATCACCCAAAGGAAATATCATTACTGCCGGATCCCGAGTTGAGGCAAGGCTGATATCTATACTTTATTCACTGTCCCTAGGACTCTATGGGTCATTTTTGGCGCATTTAGTGTGGTGCAAATTGCACCGCAGTAAATGTGCTGAAAATGGGCAGAAAGTCGACATATTTACCTCCTGCTCAAAGCTGGAGACAAATCTCCCAACTTTCCAACCAAAATCGGGATTGGGCGGAGTGGTATTGCAGCATTAATAGCATTGCCACTGAATCTATTACCGCTCCAGCCAACCCGTGATGAGTCCCTATAGACTGTTAATGTTGGCCTTGAAATGCTACTTGTTCAATATTCTGGTTACAGCAAGAATTAATAGGGTAAGAGGAGTGAAAGGGAATACCCATGCTCATTTTGATCACTGCGAATCAGCATATCAAGATATGTGTTATGATCATGACGAGTGGGGCGTGACCAGATATTCTGGATCCATTCATTTCTTTGGTTCGGTGGAGGGGGGCTTCAAACGTGTCTTTGCACCGGAAGTGCTTAAGAGGGCCCAGGTCATCAGCTGTGTTTTGTTACATATATAGTTTAAGCAACAAGGTCAGAGGGTATGTTCCTCATGACAGCATCATAGAACGGAATACTTTGAGCTCAGTGCATTTTCCAGGGACATTGCCAATGGGGAAGAAGTGGGATAACATGTTTTTCCATGCCAGTTTCAAACACACAATGCGCATGTGCCATGCCCTGTGTTATTGCATGCTTTGAGTGACCAGAGTGTTACATTAGGTATGTTTGTATTCATACTGTTAACTTTTGTGTGCTGGTGTAAATGATCCCTGCTGCAGCTAGGTTTACACAATCTGTCCCTGTTGGAACAATTGGGTGGAGGATCATTTTCATTGCATGAATACACGAATTATGCCCGTACTCAAGTGGCAAACGCATTGAGAGATAATATGCACCCTGTTCCTGTTACCACACAAGCTTCCTTCCATATTGCATTCACGAGTTACCTTGGCTGGATATATGACACATTCTAAACCCTTCACACAAACCCCTTCAAGCCTCCAATCATGTTCAGATTCTTCAGTACGTTTTAATGCCCCCCAAAGCCTTGCAGTCTTGCCTAAAGAGGATCACAGGAAGACGGTGCAAGCCACACGTTTTGAGAGTAGTTTGTTGAAGGAGGAAACTCAGCATTTAAGATGATACACTTGGCAATGGCCAATACCTTAACACATGCTCTTCATTCAAGGCGTTTAATCCTTGCAAACAATGCTATGGGATAATTTAACTTGATGACACTTGCCAACAGCGAATGTGACTACATCACAGGTGCTATTCTTCATACCAGAAGATGTTTAATTGAAGTTGAAGGACAAAGGAGCGAGAAGACTTAAATGGCAGAAGTGCTTCTTTACATTTTTGACATGGGTCAATGTCATCAGATGTGCAGCCCCTGCAATGCTTGCCCCGCAGCGGCCACGGCTTGGCATTATATATGGGTCTGCTAGGACACATTAGTAATACCTATTGTGCACCTGCTATCATTGTAGGTATGCATTTATAAGTGGCTATGTCATCAATCCAGAAGGCCATGCCCTGAGACATTCATGGAAATCGCGATTCCCGAAGCGCATGTTTGTATTGCGCTAGCATGCACATGGGAAACCAGGGGCCTGATTACAGAAACGTTGCACCGGTGCAAGTGCAAAGTTGCACGGTATTAGCACTAGGTTTGCCCAGTTTTTAAATACACTGGGACACGTTAGTAAACTATTGAACCATGACAAGTGCAGTTTTGCATATTATAAGCACCAGGTCAAAAATTACCCTAGTACAAAAAAGATTCCTTTTTGATGCATATTTGCGTCAAGGCAAAGTTTGCCCTAGTGCTGATACCATTCTGTATTAGTACTAGGGCAAACATTGACCTGGTACACAAATGCAGTAGAAATGCATCTTTTTTGCTGTAGGGCAATGTCTGCCCTGGTGCTTCTAATGTGCCAAACTGCCCTTGTCATGGTGCAATAGTTTTCTAGTGTGCGTCAGTGTTTTGAAAAATAGAGCAAACTTTGCCATAGTGCTAATACTGTGCAACTTTGCCCTTGCACTGGCGCAAACTTTCTATAATCTGGCCCCTCATATAGAAGGCACACGCTGGGATGAGGTGGACATTCAGTATGTGCCCCTTGAAGGAGCGACCCCGGAACCTGTGGGGGGGGGGATCATGCTGCAGTGTGGGGTGAAGCCATGTACCCCATTTCCCATTCAGACGCACCCATGCCAATTTCAAAATGGGACGCATGGGTTGAACCTGAACACGCATTTTCAATGTGAGAGGAGCCACACTTAGGGTATTTGCACACGCACATATAGCAACCAGACATGCGTGGAGGCATTTGGGTCCCAAAAGTGTAGGTGCATTCTGGGATTACGTCTGATAATAATAGGACATTGGGCGCAACACAATGGTCACACAGTCCTCTCGAATTATGCCGCAAATACCAAAGTCAGTAATTTCGTTTTCATATGATGCGATGTGAAAACGTTCTAATGCATGTGCACTCAAAAAGAGCAAGGGCACGTGCCACCGTTGGTATATTACTTGACCTAGTACACATCTTGTATCAAGGCACGTTTCCAAATGGGAATGTTTCGATGCACCTGAGATGTATTTGGTTAAACGTATTGGCATGCTCCGATATGTACGTCTCGTTTGCTGCTTTCATTTGCATGACGTGGAAGTTTGCTTCTAAAGCAAACCATTTGAATGTTTGGGCAGGCTAGATTTGACTTAACACCGTTTACCTAAAAAGGTCAAGGAAAGATCCTTCTGATTTCAAAGAGCCTGGAGTAGTACTGCATCTCAATATTGGGATGCAGAGTTTTTTCATTTCTTTTTAGAATGTAGCAGTGATCCATACAATGCTAGTGTGAAGCACAATGAGCGCTGAATAACAATCATGGTGTCTTGTGTTCGGAATGTACTGATAACTCATACTAAAAACGAATTTCTTTTATAGTATATGGGGTCCCTTTTGCAAATCATGCAGCATATGAAAGACCTGCACTATTCAAATTCCTTAATGTGTGTTGAAATCCCTGTTAGTGGATGAGTACGTTTGGAGATGGGTGGGGAGAGGTAGTGATTGACTGTGGACACAGAGCATTTGATTTAGTGTTGGTTTTGCATGCACAGTCCTGTGTGATGCATGCAGTGAATTGTAGTGGCTGAACAAAACATGTGCCATGACTAGAGATTCAGGGAGACAGGTGACACACTAGCCAGTCTGTCCCTTAAAGGGAGTGTTCAACACACTTGCTATTGTGTGATAAGTGAGAGGCGGTGTGGGAGGAGGTTTCCGGAGGAGTAGGGAATTCCAGAGGGAAGCTGGTATGAGAGATAGGCTTTCCTTATTTTGCAAGAAGGAAGCAGCAGAGATTTGGGGATGCAGGCTACTCACCAGTTAGTGTTTGCCTCTTGAATCGAGTTGCAAATGATGTGTCATTGTACAACACCAAGTATCAGAATCTGGAGGATAACTGAATCCCTGAGGGCACTTGTGAGAGAGTCACACTCACGTGATTTTGCTGGGAGTGAGCAGCAGATATTTGAGAAGCTAGGTGACACACCAGCCAGTGATCATACCTGATGTGAGTGGAAGAGGCGCATGCCTTTGGGTGACATCCGGGAGCAGGACTGGGAGAGCAGGGAATACCTGAGGGCTGTGCGTGGAAGAGATATGCTCAAATGCTCTGGCTGGCTGGAAGCAGCAGAATTCAGGGAATGCACGCGACATTCCAGTCAAAATCCCTCTCTTGAGGGAAGTGGAAAGACATGTGCCACTAGCTGATATGCACATAAAGGAGCCATAAAACTCTGAGGGGAGTTTCTGGAAGAATCACCCTCACCTGATTTTGCTGGGAGGGAGCAGCAGAGATTCAGGAAAGTGGGTGCTAGACATGTCATTGCCCACCTTTTGAGGCAAGTGAATAAGACACATGTCATTGGGTGACATCTGTAGAGAGGAGGTGGGAACCCCCAAGGAACATTAATGTGAAAGTAATGCTTTCTTGATTCAGCTGTGGGGAGATCCATATATTCATTGAAGAGGGTGAAAAATCAACACATTTGAAACAACACTTCAGCACCGAAAAGAACCGAGGAATTATTGCTCTTGGTCTTTTTACTCCTACATGAGAACTTGCTGTATGCATTGAGGAGGCCAATATTGCAAATGGTTATTAGAAGATATCGCACTACTCAAGGGTCCAGCCCACTGCCACTAGTCACTGTGTGGTATATTCACAGGTGCAGCCAAATGCACAGAGATGATGGGAGGAGGTTGCATATTCAAATCCATCTGCTATCTCAGGGGCACACATGTGAGTTGTTCAGATCCTATATACAAAAGATCAGGGAACAACTACAAATAAAGTAGTTAAACGTCATGAGTAGTTGGAAAATCCCAGGTCTTTTAGAAATCTGGACCCTACAACTTGGTTTCTGACTTTCAGTTGTGTGAGTATGGTTGGGATGGTCTTGCAGAGGGTATTCCTTAAAGCAATCCACAGAAATAAGGCAGATAACACATGACAGCTGGAGAATTGTGTTCCATGGATCCTGCAAGTGTATCATGATTCTTCCATTACCTATTTTTAGCCCTGGTACACTTTATATGTACTAAAGAAAATGGTCAAAAAGGTCCTGTGGAACATTTCTCTTGGAGGAAAGAGTACCAGGGACATGGGTCTCCACATATATATGTTCTGTTGTGGATTAAAGATGCTCCTCAGTTTGGTAAAGAAAGTGATGTATGTGTATTTATTTTATACAAACATGTGTACTTGTTCTGTCCCTGCTCAGCATATTAATGCTGATTTACTGAACAAGGTGGAAAGGGTTCAAAGCACTTGTGTGGAAAGTTCTTTCAGAGAAAATATAAAAGTAAAGACAAGTACTACACTAAGTTCGGATCTGGCTTTCCGAGGCATGTTATACCAGCTGGTCGAGCAAATAGTCTAATGGCATCTGTTCAATACTGTGTTACAGGTTGCCCCCCGAGGAATACGTACCATTTAAAAAGATTTAAGGAAAACCAATGTATTAATTACTACAATCCTGTCAGTGCTCAGCTTGGAATGCAAATACTGAGGTACATTAGATTGCAGATGATACAACAGCTGTTGCTTGTTATGTTACAGGATAGATGGCGAAAACTGAAAAGAGGAATGCAGCTGAAGTATGGGCAGACATATCAGCAGACAAAAGACTTAGGAACTTCTAAGTGTTGTCTCAAGATGCTCTCTCATGGAGAGTGTTGAAGCTAAGAAGCTGCAGATCTGCTAACTAGTTTGCATCTGTATGGACGTACCATTAATGTACTACTTGGTTAAGCTTTTTCAGCTACTACTAGAAATCAGGTACTGAAGCCTTTCTGTGAAATTCAGCAGTTAGCTGAACGACTACCTAATAGCACAGAGATTCTCAAAACCAACTTGATTGATACCTTTTGCCAAACAGGAATGGAGAGTTGGAGGATCTTGGTTTGTATGATGTATCAGAATGTAACTCATATCGGAACATTAAAGAAAGCAATGACAGAGGATGATTGTTGGATGTACTGGTTGCCTAGTAAGACATGAAAAGTCATGACTCATCAACCACATCAAACTGCAAAGAAAAAGTGATTATTTTATCATTTTTGCCTTTTGCAGTTGTTTTTCTCATGGTGGGATGGTAGTGATTTGTTGGGAAGTTTTGAAACTCTTGAACAATATTTATTTTGCAAAATGTGAACAGTACTTAGAGTTACTGGAAAAAGAACTACGTCAAGAACAACTTTCGGCATCTAAATTTACAAAAGCAACTCATGAGGGCAGTCAAGAGTCTGCACAATGTAGTCAACATGTTTTAAGAGAACCAATTATTCAAACTAATTTTGAGCTCACCATGGAAGAAGTAGGAAGTGCAAAGCAACAGATTGAAGTTGCAGATGCAAAGTATGAGACATTAGTAAGTAAACTTCAAGAAGAGAACAAGGAAGTCTACAGTATACAGTAAAATTAAACCTAGGTTTTTACATGGTTTAGAACACGACAAGCATGAATGTTCCTGTGTCCAATACAGAACAGACCTCTATGAAAAAGCAGGATCAGGAAAATCATTTTTAATTCAAGCAGTGAGAGGAAAATGTAACCGATTGCTCTCAGTCGTGTATTGTAACAGCTCCAACAGGTTTAGCAGCATTAAACATATAAAGTGTTACTTTACATCAATTGTTGATGCTACCAGTGGAGCATGACAATAAACTTGAGCATCGAAATCTTGAATCATGTGCAGCACAAATGCAGCACAAGAAGTAGGGAAAGTTCTCCGAAAATGAAATGCCCTGATTGTAGATGAAGTAAGCATTGTGTCTAACCTGATGCTAGCTTTCATTCATTTGAGAATGCAAGAATTATTGATGAATGACTATGACATTTTTATAGAGGTTAACATGTCCTTGTTTTTGGAGATGTGTTATAATTAACTTCTGTGAAAGGTCAACCAGTGTTCAAAATGCTGCAATCTAAGGATAGTCAAATAACTATGGACAGCATTGGTAATTTCAACGCTGGGAATTGTTTTGAATTACAGGATCTTACCTTTAATATGAGGCAATCTGCAGATTTAGGGCCTGATTCATGCAATGCACCAAGAAGGAGGAGCGTGCGCCAGCCGTGGCGCAAAGAAATAATTGCGCGGCACGTGTTTTCATGGATTTCTCGAGGCATCACTAGCCATGGTGCAAGGAACATCAAGCAGCACCAGTAACACCCCCAACACGCCCCCACATGCGCTAAAAAGCAAGTAAAATACCAAACACGGTGCAAGGCCCTGCGCCATCCCAGGACCAGCATAAAGCCCGCCTATTCAAATTGCATGAAAACTCAGTGCGGACGGGGTATGCACTGAGTTTCCGTGAGATTTGGCTGGGGTGCGGACGGGGCACACGCTGAGTTTCCATGCGATTTGTCTGCGGCGTGGACAAGGTTCGCTCTGAGTTTCCAAGCGATTTGGTTGGTGTTTGGAAGTGGTGCACAGTGAGTTCCCACGCAATTTGTCTTGGGTGCGGACGGGTACAGGCTGAGTTTCCACGCAATTTGGCTGGGGTGCGGACGGGTACGGGCTACATTTGCACACAATTTGGCTGGGTTGTGGATAGGGTATGAGCTGAGTTTCCATGCGGTTTGTCTGGGGTGTGGACAGGGTATGCAGTAAGTTTTCACAGGATTTGTCTGGGGTGCGGACAGGGTACATGCTGAGTTTCCATGCTATTTGGCTGGGGTGCGGATGAGGTATGCACTGAGTTTCCACATGATTTGTCTCGGGTGTGGACGGGGAACGCGCTGAGTTTCCACGCAATTTGTCTGGGGTGGGGACAGGGTACATACTGAGTTTCCACATGACTTGGCTGGGGTAGAGAACCGGGTAATCACGTGAAACTTCAGTGCGTACCCCGTCCGCACCTCAGACAACACTGATGAAAACCACTAAGAAGTCTTAAATAAAAACAAGAATATGGACTCATGCAATAGGACTTTAGCTCGTTGGTGCCAAAGTTGAAAATATGCAGAAGGAGAATGATGTGAAAGTTAGCTACTTTAAAAAACCATTAGGAGTGTATGATAAATCATTCCAACTGTTCAATTATCCAGATTACTATGCTATCAGAAGAAAATGAGGGTAACATTGTAATATTAAATCTTTTGTCTAACAAGTAGTGCTACTAGTAGAGGTAAATCAAGGTATTATTATTCAGATGCAATGAGCCTGCAGATAGCCAGACTAGAACGTCCCTAATTATATAGAACTAGGAAGATGTCAGCCAACATCGTTTAATACTCAGTGAAGGAACTAATTCAGTCCCATCTGAAATCCAAATCATAAACAATTTATAAAGGACTTTGATTCATAATCAGAGCAGAAAAAAGCTGCTGATCATCAGAAATGTGAATTAAAGCCTACTTCTGACATTTCTAATCGTATATTAGAGTGTTTGCATACACAGATGAACATTTGAACAGATAACGCAAGTTGAAAGTGCTGTGGAAATTTAAATGATTTGGAGAAGAGTGAAAAGAGAAAATAGAGAAGATAATAAGTTCATCAGTGAAGGATAAAATGGAAGAGAGGAAACAAAATAATTAATTAATTCTAATTCTTCCCAACCCTGCACTTAAAGATGCGCAAAGCACAGCACATCAAGTCTAGGACAGCATTCATGGGTGATCGAAGAGGAAGTAGTATATATTACACTATCAGCAGGACTACTCCCATCAGAAGCAATGCATACACAGGTTGGTTAATGGTTCATTGTTAATATGCAATTCATAGATGTTTTTTTTTAAAAAGCAGGCTGTTATAGAGACATATGGTATGGAATGTAAATACACTACCTTTTCATATTAGGCAGAGTAGCGTAGAGCCGAAAATGTTAATACTGAAGCAGGTTATTTTCCAGAAGATAATTATATCCAAAAAAGCCAAGAACCTTTTATACAATGCTCACTTTGAATGTTTTACTGGAAAAAATAAGAGCCCAAATGTGTGGTGTTTAAAATTTGAAAAGAAAAAAAATGAAATAATTAGCAGTACAAGTGATTTGAGAGGAAGCTCGCCACTTGATGTTGTCATGATAAAGCATCAGATATTTACTAAATCAAGGTCTGATATTAAATATATATGAGGAATTGGCTTTCTTGTGGAAAATTTGAAAAAAGAGGGAAACTATTATTGATCTCTCCTTTCCCAAATTATATTCAAAAACTCTTTAACTCAGGTCAGGAAAGGAAAGCTCATGCTGATATCATTGGGAATTCGTATTTAATTGATTCGTGGAGAAAAACGAACATGCACAAGCTAGAATTGATATTTTACTCAGTAGGACTCAGGGAATATTTCTGGAATCACTATATTCTTCTTAATTGTAAGAATACAAATTACATCCATTTGCCAATCACTTTATTTTGAGTATTGTATTTTGTGGACCTGTAATGAGCGGAAAGAAGGCTGAAAAAAGAATCAATCTGTGCAGTTATTATAAGATGCCAATGCTCAAAGCATGGGGCTCATAAAGCACCTATTATGCAGTGTATAAAAAAGAAATCTGAACAACTCAAACAAAACTGTTAAGAGAGTCAAGCAAATTGGAAAGCTCAGCAGTAATTTGTTTTAATCCTTTTGATTCTAATGATAGGTTCAAATAATATTTTGAAAATATTTGAAGCAAGAGGAATACAGAGTAAATAAACTATGCCTTACATCTATGGCTACTACATCTATATTGCTATTTCTCTTTCAATGTGCAAACTTGAACGTTCTTTAGAGTTAGGTCCTAATTCAGAGAAGCATTTTAGAATGGCTAAAACCCATTGGAAAAGACTCTGTGAATACAAGCCTGAGTGTGTTACTATACAACCAGACATTATGCACTTTTTTATTTTGCAATTAGCATATGTAAAGTAACATGCAACATCATGAAATGTAAATGAGATCATTACTACCAAACTAACAGCATTACAAATGTGTATCAACAATGCAGGTTACAGAATAGCACTCCTTACAGTATAAAATATAGCACAATCTATAAACTTAGTAAGCAAAGGTCTGGACTGGTGTTCTGACTTTATAAATAAAAAAATACAAATGAAATCATATCTGATATATAACTTGGATATGCAATGGAGGTGATTAAAATGAGTTTATTTGTTGTGGGGATGCTGTTGATTTGGAGGCCCATTTGAAAAAGCAAGTGGTTGGACACCAATATCTGTTACATTCCCATGTATATGCCATTCTATTTTCACTAAACAATTTTATACAATTTATCAAAAACACATATTTTCCCAATAAAATGCCTGTAATACATTTAACTGCAGTCCTATCCTAGAATGGAAAAGGGCAATATGCAATCTGAAGACCATATTTGCCATTATTATTTGCATGCAAATTAATTTCATAGTCGTATAGAAATATAGTGTAAACATCCTTCAAAGCGAAGGCCTGTATTTCTTAAATTGAACCCAAGAATTGTGAAAAGAGTTTCACGTGTAGCCACAGTTGATTTTCTTTTTGATTTCTTGAGAACGCGTGGGCACAAATGATTCTGCCCATGTGTACGGCTAGTTGACTTTGCAACTTCAAAATCAAGTAGTATTATTTCCAATCAATATATATGATTTATCAACTAGGATGACTTATTTGGTCATGCATAGTAAACTAATATATTTTTAAACATTTTTGAGTTTTTGTTTCCTTTACAGTGAGTTGCCTGTGGATGTTTGTTGTGTTTGATTCATTGTAGATGTCAGACCTTTTCCAATCTACATTCTTTGTCCGAATAATTCTACTGTAGCAGATGTTTGTTCAATGAAGGTTCTCACAAATTCACAGAAAGGCACATTGTTTTAGGACGTCACAAATGTGCATGTAAAACCGAGTTGGTAGGTATTTGTGTTCTGAAAATCTGTGTTTGCATCGTTTTGCTATTGTTATAAAATTGCATGTGCATACATTTGATTTTTCATATACGTATTTCTCTTATAAATGTACGATTTTAATTATTGTTAGTCAACATGTTTGTAAAATCATCGAACCAATAAATACACCATCATAAATCATGCCCAAAAGTGTAATGTAGGTGTTTTAATTTTCTCCTCTGGATCATTGTGAAAAAGGTGGAAGAAGAGATATCCATCATATTCTTCTTTCACAGCAAGATGGTGTATATTTCATGCCATCTAGTTTACTTGTGAGCATTCTTGTTCATTCCAAGATGGCGCTGCAATCCCGCCCAATCCTGGCCCCGAAGATGTACTCCTACTTAATACGGAAGAACAGATGTACCGCTTCATCGCTACTGCTTCCTAGAGTGAATATGATAAACTAAACTTACTTCACCAGTTTTTCCTTTGTCATAGCTACTCAGTGCTTCTCGCCGCATTATGTCCTTGTTGTTCCCCCTTTTTTGATTCTGCACTTTGCCCGCTGAATTTCTGTGTTGTGGGTGACTCTTCATGTTCCTTTACTTTAGCCGCTCTTCCCCTGCGGTGGTTCCTGATTATTCCTTCTGCTGCTCCTCCTTGGCGGAGCTCCCCCCTGCTTTTTCTCCACTCCTTTCATTTCACCCGGCAGCAGTCCTTTCCTGCAGTGTACTGCAGTGAGCTCTGCCTTATTGCTTAGCTTGCTCTGCTGCTAAATAATTCTTCCCAATCACCTCCTCAGTGCTCCTTCGTGCTTTACTCACTTTTCTTCCCCGATCTTTGAATTCTGCCTTTTGCCCTTGAATGCTTTTCAGACATTGCTGTTTCATTTGATTTCCTACCTGTTAGATTGGATCCTGACTGCTCTCATCTACATTTGAAATGAGGACTTCAGAATTGCTAAAACTTCTCTATAACAAGAACACGGATCCTAAGTCATTGCTCATCTTTCCAAATTCACGATCAGGGTTTCCGAGGGTGTTTGCCCACTCCCCCCAAACCCCTGGAAACACTGAACCCTGTTTCCACTGAGGCCTCTAGATACCTGGCAGGCTGCTCCCATTAGCATTGTTTCTATCTACATACAGGTTAGTGAACGTATAACTTGATAGTACAGTTCGTAAATCTATAAAGGGACACATGATATGTTTTAAAATGCCCTCATAAATATGTATAAATATGTTATAACATAAGAGAAAGATCCCCTGTCCATATTGCTGTGCCTTGTATGTGTTAATAAAATATTTTGTCCGAAATTGAATCATTGTTTCCAAGGCGAAATATTAGTTTTTCCAGAAGCATATATAAATGGTATCGGACCGATCTGGTGTCTAGATATTCTTATGGAATGAGACCACATCAAAAATAATCAAGTTGTAATGATACAACCACTTTATATGTTTTAGATGAAAAATGGCATCCTGTGTATCCCTAATGTGTGACAGAAAGCTGTTTACAAATGTTGGAGACAATTGTTTTGATATTCACTATACAATAACAAGATAAATACGCATTTTAAAGGGGACAACACAGAAACAAGAGCACCCATATAGTTTATCTACACAACAATCAATAGCTAGGGGTGGGCCACCCTCATGGAAATAGTCACTATCACTGTATTACTGATAAAAGAAATCCGAATCACACAAACGAATGCTTATGCTGAACATGTGTGGTAAGAATCATAAAACTATTTTACCAGCTGATTTTTAAAAATGATCACTCATGCCATGCCACAGATGCTACATGGCTTTATTGGAGTTAGTAGGGCATTCAAGCATTACATGACATTGCTTGTCATGATGGATGGTGATTTCAGAATAGAGATGGGAGAAGTGGTACACAGTACTCCAAATGTTAAATAGGGTATTTGGGATTGATTACTGAAGTACAACATGTATTTGGTGGAAAACCCCCTCTTTATTAGGGACATTGACATACAAGCATGAGTCTGGGAGCCATTAGTAAATGCAAACATATTTAACGCTTAACTATGAAGTCAATGTGCCATTTTGTAAACACACAAATATCAATGTTCATCTATAGTGGCTACAGAGACTAAAGGAGGTCATGTTGAGCATAATGAAAAAACCTCTGCAATTGTCAGATAACTAAAGCTAAGAGCAATTAAGACCCAGGACTAGAGTAAGGGACAATACTTAATTATACAATGCAGATAATGTGTAGTAAGAAAAGAAAAACGGTTTCCTCATTACCATTTGCACATCATTTTTTTAAGGAAACCTTTATTGTGTTTTCAGGTAAAAAGGCAAAAACACGACAGCAAAACAAAACTGGCAAATATTGATACATTGCATGTATAGGTTAATCAATTGTTCACATAGCACCTCGGCACTAATAGAACATCTGTTTTTCAGTCATTTACATGCAAGTTAATGCTGAATGGATGACACATGAACCAAATGACCTGCTCTATATACAATCCATTGACGAAAAGTAGGTGATTTGTCACTGTTTGTGCAATCACTTGACAGCAGGAGGTGGTATTTCCATGAATCACAGTGACACGGTTGGAAACCTATTGGCAGCCAATTCTACTTTTGTAAAATTAGATCTAGAATATGGCTGCCTTTTTTAAGTTTCCTTGATAGAAATCTGAAAAAAATAACAAAAAACAACCAAACAAAAAAAAGACAGAAATAGACAATATGAGGGTCATAGTTTATGTATGTTTGCGGCAATGATGAGCCTCATCTACTGGTGTCTAAGAGGACCTGCTCTAGCATGTGCAATGACGCCGGACAAGTTTAGATAGACCATCCAAGTATCAAAGTCCTTCACAACCAATGTTATTTTATATCCCCCTCCGCAGTCAGACATTTTAAAATGTGTGTTATTGTTTCGGATGCCTTTTTTTAATTTCTTTCCTTTGAGTTTTGGGTTGCTGAGAAATGAGGTCACCCCACTGATGTGGACATGTTATCTAACTGAAGAGTGCTGGGTACTGCCTATGGCCTTTTTCAAGATGTTCACACATGTTAAATGTGTGTCTTTCATGGATGTGAAAGTTAAATAGACTCTGATTAAAGCAGACTGCCTGTTCTGAATACTGCGCTCAAAGAAGCATTTAATCTCCAGGCCTTTAGTTTTGTCCTCTTCCCCTATGAAGGAGCACTGGAGTAACTTTTCTGAAAATCTTTGGGGGACATGACATCTGAAGAAAAGGTGCTCCAGCTAAATGAATGGGGACAAAATAGTCCACTATGAAAGTTGGGGTGCGGGGGGCAAACACCCCCCTAAAATTAGTCCCATGTTAGGGAGGAATATGTGTCTTAAAAGTCCATTACTTTTGCAATCATATGGTACTAATTATTTTAGAAATGGTGATCCCGAGACCATTTTACTTTAATGCACAGAATGACACTTTTCTTCTGTCATAATGGAAATGATTATTTAAATTACTTGCATAGACATTTGCAATATCAGAAGACACACACTGCATCATTTGTCAAGACACAAGGCTTGTCCCTGTGATTGAGACATGTGATACATGTATTTGTATTATTCACAATTCTTCATTTGCCAAGTTTCATAGATTTATAATTAAGTCCATCTTAAATATAACTCATGCCAATGCAGGTTAGTGGACATATTTCCTTCTCAAAATTTGCCTCATGCCTGATCCAACACAGTGACATGTACGCTGGTTCCGTTTCTGTATGGAAAGTCCAATTTCTTGTGTGGTGCTTATGTTAACATTACCATTACTAATTGTGCTGTAATTTTAGCTGCCTGCGTTAGAATGTTAACTTCCTGATTATCAAAGGTTAAGAGCAAATAGTGTGCCAACTAAAAACTCTGCTTTTCTCTCATCAAAAGATTTAAGCTCTACATTGAGTCCTCAACTGTGCTCGATGAGCTCTGGGTTGAAAATCAAAGAGTGCCATATGAGTCAGATTTTAAAATAGCTGTGGGTTTAGGGTTTGAAGGGTTTATGCTGTGCACTACTCGCCTTTCATAGGATGACCTATAAAGAAATTGTAAACTGAAGGTAAAAACAGATATTTTGTACTCACATGCATTGTACATGGACCACATATTACGCACAGTAAAAGTGTGATTTTGGGGAAGTAGTAGGGCCCTGCTACACTTAGGGTTGCAGAAGTGTAATGGGCTGTCACCTGAGGATTCATTGTATGTGTGTGTGTACAGAGAGTTCCAGATGATCAGCACTTGGATGGGGAAGGAGGAGCCTAGTCTGGTGCAGTTGTAATGTAGAACATCTAGGAGAGACGCTGTGCCGGATCTCAGTGTCCTTGAGGGGTGGTAGCTGATATGATGTCGGGGAGTGAGGCAAATGCGCAGGTGGGCTGAAGCATCTTGGATTATTTGTAGTTTCCTTAGCTGCAATGCTGGTGCACCTAGATAAAGGCAGTTTGCATAGTCTAAGTGGGAGAGGATTATGGAGTTAAGGGCAAAGAAATGGTGAGGATAGGTGAGGTATGGGAATATATGCCTAAGGATGCATAGATGGAAGAAACAGGTTCTGCATACAGAGTTGTTGTGTTGGTTGGGAGAGGGATACATCTGTGTTCGGTGTGCCTCCAATTTTTCCACCAATGCAGAGGTTGCCAGGGGGGGCTTATGGAGTGAGGCCATGGAATAGGTTTGGGAAGGAACGCTGTTTTCCCGCAGACTAGGATTTCTGTTTTCCCAGGATTGATGATGGGGTGGTTGGTTGTCATCCAGTAGTCAATATCCGAGAGGCATGATGACAGATATGAGCAGCTGGAGCTTGGCGATTTGGGGAATTTAAGAATCATCTGGGTATTGTCTGAATAGTTGTTTGTCTGCATAGTTGTAGCAGGTGAGATTTTGCGAGTGGATGAGTGCCGGTAAGGGGTGGCACTTTGTTAAGAATAGGGCAATGAAAACGGATGCTGAGTAGAATCATGCATATTGTTACTCACACCAACCAATCAAGCAGTTGCATTTCAAATGTGTTGCTTTTTTTGCTATCTATCAAATCTCAATTTGTGCATGTACTCACACCATTACGAATTGAATATCTGATGATGTTTCCCTGCCTAGGCAAATAGCAATATTTATTTTGTTGTTTCCTGTGCGTTGCATTTTTGAGGTGGCTTTGGAGTACCTTAATTGGCAGATGGAAGGACATTGCCATACATTTATCCTAGTGTCTCCTCAAAAACCTGATCGGCATCTGGGTGGAAACCTTTGCACAACTTTTGCCACTGAACATTTTAAATGATAATTGAACTGAACAATGATATATCTTGTTCTGTGGTTCTGTCCCTAAACAAAGCATACAATATATAATGCCACCTAATTTTCCTGTGGCCAATTGGGTATCTGATTATGAACACAGGGTGTCATTGAAAACCAGTATCATTTCATGCTTCCTTGGCTGGTACATGTATTTTTTCAGAACTACTCTTTGGGATTATTTAGTTTTCTGTTTTTCCTGTTAAATATATCTGTATATTCATCTCATATCCCTGTAGTTCTTGCATTCATCAGAGGATCAGCTGCATTGAGCTATAGCTCAATGTTCAACCATTTTCAAAATAATTCAGAACTATTTGTAACACATAATAAAGTGTTCTGCTTCCCTTTAACTCAAATTCGGCACCTGATGTTACATGTATACCTATTTATGCCCAAATGTCTACACACGCAGGTTGATATTAGGACTCATTAGTTCATGAATATCCTTTCCCGTGTTTGCCCATTCGTGGTAAGAGTGTGTCTGCAAACATTTACAGCATAGGTCCGTTCACACCCTACGTATGCCACAAGGCACTGGTAACTTTACTCTGTTCAGATAGTATCACACTGCTCTTTGCATCAGTGATAGCTTTCAGTTTCACATTTGAAGTCACTTCTTTGGGTTCATATGTAAACAATGTAGCTAAGTAGCCTGTCCTTCCACACATTCTACATGTACTGCGTCTGCCTCAACCCTCCAGCACTGAAGTAACATGTTCCCAATTTCCATAACTAAAGGATGTCAATCCATTCCTTTCCCTCTCATCGTTGGTGTACCTCTTGTCACCAACATTTGTCCTTATATATCCATGCAGTTTTCGTCATTCTTCCAAAGCATTTTGCAGATGAATCCACCATGTGAAATGCTTGGTCCAAAGTCAGTGCCTGAACAATCAGCAGACCCTAATGTAATGTCTAATTGCAACCACATCGTATTACTTGGTCACTAGTCACATCCTCAGTATGCTGTCTAGATTCAAAATCAACGGCTCGACCTCTCTATGTTGCTCCTCACGGTAAAACATTCTCATGTGCTGGCGGCTCTCAAATTCACACCGAAGGGTCACATTTTCCCAGGCATCACCTTCACCCAATCTAAGGGTGCACAATTCTTGTCCTCGATGCAAGCACACAGGTTTATTTTTCACGATATCAAACATGAAAAGTGATCTTGATGAGAAATAATGTGCATACTACTTGGTCGTTATCCAAAAAAAACACCTGATATTTATGTAGGCTTGAGGGGATGAATTGTGCAACACTGATCTATTTGTACAAACATCAAGGTCTTAAACACCCTTCTCCGTTTTTTCCATAAGCATTTCAATAATATAGACTGTTTTCTCCCAGCATCAACGTTTTGGAATCCTCTGTAAATCCCATACATTTTTCTTTAGGGTTCCCAATGTATTGCAGTTTCAATGGTTAATGCCATCAATGCAGGGGGACGTGCAATTGAGGATTTCGTATTCTTGCACAAAGTTTCCATTGCAATGCTATTTCTCTATTTGCAAGCAGAGCTCCTACTTTTTGAAGCTCAACAGAGAACTAAATGTTGATTGATTGCATTAGTCTGAACCAATGTGCACACTTTCCCTTTAGTTGCTCTCGAAGCTTTCCTAGTTATACGGATGTCATGCACTGATGACTATGGGAATTAACACAGCAACCTGCATTATAAACTATCCCCCAATTCGGAGGTGCAGCTTTCACATCCGCCTCTCTTGTGAGTCCTTTTCACAATCCATCTCCATACCATCACCCCAAATTCAATTAGAATGGGTGCTCCATTGTTTTTTTATTGGATATTTTATTTCTATTGCGCTCGTAAACAAGTGTTTCAGAGCGCGACAAGGCAAGGGAGGGGAACAGGGGAGAAAAAAACTGCGATCTTACTAGGCCCAGTGACATTGAGAACGCGCGAGTGCATGAGAGAGGGGGGAGCGGAAAAGTGCATGGAAGGGGGGAGAGGTGGAAAGTGCGAAGCAGAGGAGAAACAGATAAATAACAATAAATAAATAATAAAGGCAACAAACAGTGGTAATGCACTCAGCAATTTGCAAGTGCTAGGTTTAAGGCAGCAGACAGGGTAGGTCTGATAAGTGCAGTAAGAAAAAGGGGGGCTGTATGGGTACAGATACAGACCCCAGTGCAAGGGGTGGCCCGGAGGCAGTGTGGGAGGGTGGCAGGATGAGCAGGTACCTGGGCCCAAAAGACAGAGGGTGGCCAGGTGCACGGTGCCAAGAGAGAACAGATGAGCAGGGGAGAGGGGGAGCGAAGGCAGAACAAAAGAGGAAGGTCTTGAGGTGCTTCTGGAACCAGAGATGGTTCTCCTCAAGTTTAAAGTGGCAGGGAGGCTGTTCCAGAGGGAGGCCCCAGCCGAAGACAGAGATCTACCCCCAGCTCGTTTCTTAGAAAAACGACTCACCCTGAGTGAGTTGGAGCTAGAGGAGCGAAGAGCTTGGGAGGGGAGGTATTTGCGGAGGGATAGCTGAAGGTATTTTGGACCCAGGCCCCAGAAAGGGCGGAGAGTAGAGGCAGGTAGATTTAGATAGAGGCTGTTACAATAGTCCAAGCTAGAGAGAACCCGAGCTTGAGATACCATGAGCTTCTGGGGGAAGGAGAGGAAAGGCATAGTACCTCTGAGGAGGTGCAGTCGGAAATTTGACTTTTTAGAGACCTCAGAGATGTGGGCGGAGAAGGAAAGGGTGGAGTCAAAGATGACCACGAGGTTGTGTTGGTGTCACACAACACCAGCAGCAATGGGTAATAGGCAGATAGCTTCACCTAATTTCAGATACCCACACCAGCATGCCAGACTGCTGAAGTGTTGGAAAAGCAATTAGGCCCTTCATTGGTGGCTGACACTGCACCAGCACAAACATTTGCCACATAACATTGTGCCCTTCCAGTAGTCATTGAACTCACCAAGGACACATTATGCATTCTTTTTAGCGTTGGACACTTTCCTGTAGTAACGTTTCCAAATTCCATGCTGAAAGCCACTATTCCACAGCTTCAGCGATGAGACTTGTGAAGTCAAGAAAACTGCAATATCCACCCAGTAAAACATTACATTCCTGTCTTCTTTAACAACTTCACAATGCAGAAACTGGAATGCCACTTAGTATTGCGAAGCTCAAACTAGAGGTTGATGCTTGCACTTTGGGTGTCTTTAGTCCATCTTAAAATACCAGTGGCATTCAAAACCATCAGTCAATCAAATGTTCTTACCAGCCTTTGAAGCCTAGGCATTCAGGATGTATCTTTGAGTTGGAGCAAGTCCTTTTTTCTGCAGAGCAGAACATTGTTTTGCATGCATATCATTCACACACCTGGCTAACTAATCATCTGCTGCATCACAGTTCACACCTGCCATCAATCTTTAATGTTACCTGATGCTCTGATAAAAAAGTGATCCTCAACTCATGTGTGACACAATGATAGTCGATAGGAGGAATTTCCACAAGGGCCTCATGATTCCAGATTTTTTTTGAAGGTACACATTATGATCTGTCCTTCCTCTGTATGGGACACGACTTTGGAGCATTTCTTGTTGACACCCTTGGTATCTTCATGTTTATATATTATTATGGATCATTCAGAGGATGTCTATTAAGTTACTGCCAGCTTATTGCAAGTGCTAATTAAAGCATTTTCTTTATGAGCAGCATGTGATTTTCTATCATGTCTTTCTTACCTGGAATCTTTGTTCATCTTTGGTCTGTGCAGTACACAAGGGCTTGCAAGGATAAAGATTCTTGGAAGAACGTGTTTATTCTTGTACATATTCTGCTTGGCATGATGCAGGAGATACCTTTCAAAGTTATGGTTTACTTGGGGGGGAAAGGATGTGCTATGCATGTCACTGCCTAATTTCACTGTTGCCTGTGGGCTGATGAAATCTGAATAATGTGTTCCCCTTTGCAGTTAAGATTGCGAGGGCAATTTATCATTTGCATTCTGAGTCTCCCTTCAGTCATATAAGTTATGACAAAGTCAGATGAGACAGTTGAACCACATTGGATGATTAATCATTCTGCATGCTGAATAGTTTCATCTAGGAAGGGTTGTTATGTTGTGCGGACTCGATATCAGCTAATTGCTTGCCGGCATAGTGAGGCAGGGATCAATCATCTGCCCTTAGCCCAAAAGTTTCTAGACACTGGTGACACAGATGTTGACACTTGCCTGCCTCTCATCGTTCTCATTTTTTTTTTCCTGAGGTTATTTCCTATTCAAAGGGTGATGAGAAAAAAAGGGAGAATGTTGTTTTTCAATTATTGTCTTATGGTTTAGAAGATCTCCCTATGATCTGGAGGAGGAAAAAAGTGTGGATCCAGTCCTCATCATGCAGACAATGCATAATGGATAATGTGTGTATAAAGAAACAAGCTTTGATTTGTGAAACTAGGGTACATATTGAGATTGTGTATGTATTTTCGTGCGCTATGGCATTTCCCACATTCCCCACATTCAACCCCTATGATTGCACAATTCTGTCGGTGGAATAATAAAATGCCAAGTTCCTATTGGGTGAAACCACCGTGCATATTATATTGCCAGCGATTTAGATTACATACGTTGCTCCTGGACGTTTGGCAATGCGTATTAGAAGCACGAACAGAATATAGAATATAGAACAGACGAGTGCAGTTTATTTTTTTCAAAAATAATTTACATGATACATGTGAGCATAAATATGAAATGCAACTTAGTTTTGCAGACAACGATTTTTATAGTGAAGATATATTTGTAATGCCACACCCTACTTGCGGCCGGACTATTACTTTCTTGATTTCCTGATACAAGTGCTCGAATATCGTTGACAAAGAAGAAAATACATATTTCAGCAAGATTAACAACAAGAAAAGTGAGGTTAAAACAAACAAAAACTCACTGATCTACTTTCAAGAAAAGGTTCTCATGGGAAATGTAACAGATTTGAAATTACATTCTTGTAGTGGAATGGCTGAAACAACTTCTATATTGAAATTATGGACTTTTCGATTAAATATTACATGTTGAATTTCTTAATAGTTATTACATGTTCCCATTATAATTCACAAGACAAGTTTATATATTTCATGGAATCATCAATTTTATTGAGCCCAAATGTAACACACCATTGCATTCATGTACTACTTTGCCATATTTATTCAGCAGTAGATCTTTGAAAAACGTTTCAAAATGTGTAGTCTTACCTACTGTTGAACTTCTCTGGGTGTTTTTCTCGCATGATGTGGAATCTGTGTGCAATTGACGCATCCTACAATGTAAAAGAATAACTTGAGTGCACTGTCCTTAGACCCATATGAAGTTATGAAGCAATAATCTATCTAATGGCCAGTCACACATCACATTGGGGCACAGTTCTGACAGAGTGAGGGACCAGTGGATGGCCTGATACATTTAGTCAGCAAGAGACTGTAGATGGTGCTCTGTTGATATTCTGGCAGGTGGACATACAGTTTCTATGCATGCACGATTTGTATTATTAGTGTCAAACAAATCAGTGGTCCCTAGCATCATTGAAATGCCAACATGGATTTGAACGTTTAGCCCACCAACACAAACTGAACTCGATTGGAATCAGAATTACTTTTCCAAAATAATTTCAGAAGTTAAAGTGGCAATGATCACGCTGAACCTGCAACAAAGTTATTGTATACAGATGCCTTAGTATTAGTCATGCATTGTAAAGTAATTACTTCCTTGTGTCCCCAGTTGAAAATTAATAAAGTTGAGATTTTACCATCAAAATAGGCTTCACAGAATATTTGAAAGCCTAACCTTTTGGCCAAGCATTTGTCCAGAAACCTCTCCAAACCGTCTCATCATAGAACGCATTGTTAAGGATTTATCTCTCCTGAAAGCAGACTAAAGCATTTTTTATATAGAAAGTTATCATGTACAACTACAAAAAAGAAACAAATACATTGTACATAAAAATAAACTGTCCCGAGGTGGAACTGTACGGGGTGGTTTGTTGAGCATTAGTCAGGGTGAGGTAAAGTGCCTGGTCTATGAAGATCCCATTTGAAACAGCATCAGGGCTGGAAATTGAAGCAAGCAGAGACTGGATAGGCTCTTGGGATTTGGAAACGTCAGGTTGTTTACCATTAACAGATCTATGCATAATGCTCACCAATGTGGATGGCAAGGCAAAGGCGTGACACTATCTGGAGGACTGCTTGAGGTACAAGGATAAAAAGCTGGAATGGACTGAGACCGGCAGTTGTAGAAAGGAGTAGGGTAAAAGGGATACATGAGACACATGCAAAATAAAAATAAAAAAGGTGATAGTGTTACCCAGCAACTCAATTGAAAAGAAAGTTAAAGCGTGTTCTTTTGCAAGTAGGTGATTTGCATACTTCTTGCTGTCCAAATGAATGTTCTTGGAATGAGTTCACACAAATACAAAGGAAGACAGACCTAATTACTGCAGAAACGGAAGGACAGGCAGGCAAGAATACAGAATAAAACAACAGGAAGAACTGTACAGCATTAGATAGTAGACTGACAGAGACAACAGGGTTGCTCTCACAAATAACTGGACTGGGGAGGAACGGACGTAAGCAGTCTTACACCAGCAAAAAATAAGGACAACATGAACATACACTGCATACGGATGAACGTGGTGGACAATTTCAGGAAGTAACTGGTTTATGATAGCTGTTGGAGGTATTGTAGGCTCGGGATGGGAATGGTGAAGATTGGAAATGCAAGGAAAACAGAACAACAGCGAAAAACATAAGAAATTACAATACTGGGAATAAAACTACTATGAGTTGTACGTAAACAGCGGAAGGCTAGGTCTAGAGCAGCTAAACCCAAACCGGGTCAGACAAAGGTTTGTAAAAAAGGAACAGAGATGAGATAAACAGGATAATGTATAGAAACAAGAACGCAGAACCACATACACACAGGGGATGTGGAGAAGCAAAGACAGGATGATGCGCAGAAGATGCTAAGACTAGACCAGTTAAAGAAATGTGCACAAGGAGACACAAGGAAGCAATTTTGCCAGCCACTGGCCTTGGGCTCTCAGATTTGAAATAAGTCATTCCTAGAAAGTTCCAAGGTTATGTTTATCACTTTGTGGGCATAGAGTAGGTGGGTGTTGGGAATATTTGATGCCTATCACAAAACACCGGGTGTATAACGCAAACAAACTGGAATGGATAGTTGATTGGATTAGGGATCGAAAATGATCACATAGGGTAGTAAACACATATGATGGTTTAGGTAGCTGTTGGGGCAGGTGAGCGGTAAGGAATACTAAAATGCACTGAGCCTGTGTGCATGCCACTCAGTGGTAGAACAACGCATCTGCAACAGGAAAGGGCCATGAGGAACAACCACTGATTTGCCTTTTTTTCAAATCTCCTTCAGAATTCTACATGCCTAGAAAGCTTTCAGCTCCGTTGGCGATATAGTTTGGATAATTAGATTTTTTTTCCAGTAGGGGCCAAAGTGGATGGTTAGAGAGCAGTATGTTGCAGGCCGCAGGTGCTGGGACCTATCTCCCTGAAGCAGCAATAATTGACGGTTGGTGAAGAACACTATTGCTTTACCCTCACAATGGATCAGACGTTGCAATGGTGCGTGTGGACAACCACGGTAAGGGCATTTACAAAATATTTACATTATTCTTGTTACATATGGAGTTCCCCAGGGGGGATGGGATTGCGCAGCCCAGGAATTAAGGTTCAGTTATGTAAGTATGATGGGTGGCCACTGCTTTACACACCAGGTTCATGTACCTGTCATAAAAGGGAGCCTCATTTGAGATTTAGTAAGGTATGTATTTACCTCTATATAGGGGCATAATCAGGATAAACCAGAAAAGTGCATGTATGGGTAGGCAAACTTCTCCACCCATGAATTATTTTCCCACAAATGATGATAGTTAGATGATAGTATTGATGCTGGTGCATGAAGGATGTGAACACGGCTGATGTGCACCAAGTTGAGCTAAAATACATCTGTAGCTTGAGGGATTGTACCCAGTTATTCATGTTAACACCATAATACCCAAGATGGTAGCAGATTGTTCAGTGACACTGGGGTGGCAGACCAGAGGAGGGCTGTCTCCAATGTGCACACTATGTGCAGCTGAACATGCCATCAAGACTATCTTTTGGATAAGTAGAGCAACCTCATTGTTTGGGGCTTGGAGGGGGGAATCTTCTGATACGATGGCTTTTTAATAATGGTATTCACACCGTTAAATAGGGTTATCGCAAAGAAACTAGAGAACACCATATTTCCTCCTGTACCTGCCCCATTCCTGGGAACAATTGGCAGATAACTTTGTGTTCCTAGATGCATTAGTTATTATTTCTTGATACAGATGGATGCTAGTAAAATGGTCAGCAACCCTTATTAATTATTCACAATGTCTTTGCATCTTGTGCTAGTATAGCATATTGGCATATTTGCATCAGCGTATAGTAGCTATATCCACATGCCTGACGTAAAAATACTAGCAAAACGTATTTTAAATGGTGTCACAGTGTGCAAGAATAACTTTGCTGAATTGCCTGATTTTATTAAGTCAAAAAAGTGCATGCAGTTTTGATAATAAATAATCAAATGGCAACTTCACAACAGCCATGGATTAACACATGTGAGTAATGTAATGAATACTGACAGTCCTATCTCCTCATTGATTTGAAGGGATGGGCCATTACGAGTTTGGTGGTATCCTGCCAGAAAATCCAGCAAAATACCACCAAGCAGTAATACTGTTACCGCCACTTGGTTTGCCAGAATTACTGGCAGGTTACAAGTGAGAGCAAAGGTAGAATAGTCCGAATTGCATGGAGTCTAATAGGAGTCCATAAAGGATGCCGCTATTAGCGGCCTTGATTATACCCGTGCCAATAATACTGGCTGTTTTTTGCCAGTGGGCCAGTGGGGTGCCTGACTTCCTGCAACCTCTTGGCTGCTGGAGGTAAATTAGTTGTAGTTTGCTGGTCCAGAAACACACTTGTCAAAGGGCATGATAAATCTGCCAACAACAGCCCCATAGAAAATCTAGTCTAGTTGAAAACCAAAGCAAACAAAGAGTAGATGAAGAACAGCATGCAACATAAAACCAATGTAAACACTTGTAAGTGGTGTAAACTTAGAGTAGACCGATGAGAACCGAGAATGGAAAAATAATCTGTGCAGTCCATACATCTCATTCATGTAGCAGTCAAATCTCTACCTGTCATCTTTTATGCTAGTTGTTGCTATTACCCTTCCAGTTTATCATAATTGCCCGTTTGCCCATCAGAACCGTTCTTAGAATGCAAAGTTTAACAGGCTTTTCTAGACCAGATATATGATATGATAAATGATCATCATATGATAGGTGATTTATAACGTGCTTAATACCCAGAGGTTTCTAAGCGTGTACCCGGGGATCGAACCTGTGTTACTCTGTGTCATCTTGCTTTCAAGGCGAGCATATTGCCCCAGAGCTATCTTCACCAGACATATGGGTACACTTTCCCTCTGGCCATTTTTGTTGGAGAGCTATGAATCCAAAAGGGCTGCTCTTGGTCATATAGCAAGTTTTACCTGCACCTACACATTCGATGAATTTCTTTTCAGGGGCTTAGGCCATGGGAGAGTCTTCACGTACCTTCACTGGAATATAAAAGATAGTTCATAAGGCTTCCTGATCGTAGATCTGGGGTGGGGCATACTAATTATCTTGGTTAGATGAGTCTATATGTGGATGACATTGTAAAGCAAGATAGTTTAGATTGTATTGGAAGGAAATACCTTACTGACAACATCCTGTTTGTATTCAAACTATTGCAAAATTTGAGGAGCGATTTCAGATCAGACTGTTATATATCCATGGTTACTGTTACATTTACTTCCCCCACATCTTGGTCAGCATGTCACTCAAACTCACCCCATTGTAAGACACTCACTGCTTCCCGTCAAAACTGATTTCTTATCTATTGTATGTTCTTTTGCGATCAAAAGAGCCTTTATCCTTACTGTATATATAAATACATATTCCAAAGGCTTATTAATTTATGTTTATAAAAGAGTAAATATCACCATAGCTATGAATCTATAACACCTTACGTATTTGCAAGGATGGGAGAGGTCAGGACAAAAATAAATGAGCTGACACTTCCTGCGAGTGGGCAACATGTGGGGCGTCCAATTTATATTTGCAATCCATGTATGCATTTGTAAAGCGATGTGTGTGTTTGTTCAGTCAGTGATAGTGGGGAAGGCAACTCCCTTCCTTCCCATGCTGATAGATATGTTGAACTTGGATAGTGAGATGGGTAAATTATTCTTTTCGCCACAGATAATGTTTCTGAAAGAGTTCACATTTTTGTGTACATAGCCTAGAAGCCCCTTAACATCAGGAATTTCTGGAGTATAGTCTTGTTTATCATGTTTATCTAACCATAAACACATAGTTCCATATCTTCTTCCCTTCCAGAACAGTTGACGAGCAAGCAAATGTTTATCTTTTCCAAAATCTATTGTAACTTTGAACCCCAAAAAGGATGTATGATCTGACCAACATTTGAGGACCCAATCGTTCCTACTTTTAAAATGAGGACCCAATCGTTTCTACTTTTAAAATGTATCACAATGCTGGCTTTCACCGAGATGACTCTTAACTCAGAAGGAGCCAAATTCAATGAACAGAAACATTTGCTTCTGATAAACAGACCTCAGCCTACTAATGCACAGGATTACATCACCCACATGCCTGGGCAATTTATATTCTTGCATGATATACTGCAGGCCAATGATCATCTGCCCTCTTTGATGCCAATAGTTACTGGGCACCCTTTGTGGGCATTACCATTATCAAGTTGTTGGAGAGTATATCATTCATCAAAATACTTAAGTTGGAGCGTGCATAAAGGACATTGATTCTTCTACTGAAGAAAGGCTCAGAGTTAATTGTATCAGGCAAATGGAACATGTTCACAAAGGTAATTATGTCAAATGCCTTTTCAGCATCAGCATTTATCAGCACAACAGGAAAGGTTTCACTTACTACCTGGACAGTATATCTCAGTTGCCCTTGCGTTATTCGGAACATGTACATGCTACACAGGCTGCTCCATATGAACAATCCTGTTATGGAATATTGACAGTTTTCTTCCATACCTTTGTTAGGATTTTGTAGTGCATAGCTAAAGCAAATGTTATACTTATTTACTCCCTACCTTGTTTTCATCCCACAATAATTATAGATGATTTGTAGAAAGTTCACATGTTAGAACAATGCTTGGGTAAGATGTATTGGCAATATATGTGAGGCAGCCAGTCACGTGAGTCTTTTAATTTATAAGTGTATTTTGTATATGTTTGGCTAGCTTCACATAGATGTGAAAAAAAAAATATTGAATGCCCCCTCATTTATACAATCTCACGCCACAATTCATGGCAAATAATGACCAGTGAAGAATGTGATACGATGGATTTCTAGAATCTAACCTGGTGGACATATTTTAGGAGACCACCCTAGTTATAGTGAACAGGATAACTCTGAAAATTTAGCCAAAACCCAATCAAGGTAGCAATGGAGAGCAGTCAAGGCTATCTCAGGAGCATGTGAGTTTGGTCACTGGTCCACAATGAGTCCACATAGTGAAACACACAGTAATTCAATTTAGACAGGAATGTACACACATTCTATATTTATTCTCGGATTATAAAAAATTGTGAGAGCCCCTCTACTGAGAATAAGCATGGTGCAAATAACCTGTACTATGGGAGGTTTCCCAATAAGAAGGGTCTAAAACCACATTTTAGGTCACTGTACATATCGCATCATTGCATAGCAGTCTGATCCCACCCAACAGGGCAATCCAGCACTGAAATACTAGGCAACTCTCTTCCGAATAGGAGTACCAACAGCAACCCCAGACACGTGTTTCGGCCTTTTGATCTGTGCCTCTCGAAGCACAGTGAGCAAAGAGTACAAGTCTGGGTTACCCTAGGTAACTTTGGTTTAAATGCCAAACACTACACAATTATTCAAAATTGTGGGAGCCCCTCTACTGTGGGTCACTGGAGGTTGGCTTTCCCACTGTTGGAACTGATGGAAGATGCACAGGAGCTGTGGGTGCAAGAATTCTTCTGGTCAGCTCCAGGAGCAGAGTGTGATAGAGAAATGTAGACATGACCATTGCAGACGTCTTCAGGATACTTTGCAGGATGGGGGAAGGTGAGTCATAGTGGCGGCCACCGTACACATACACCGGCAGGTTTCATTCCACTCGTTGTTGAACAAGTCCTTCCAGAGCAGGATCCCTTGAAGCTCTGAGACTGAAGTTCGGTAGGAAGTCAACTTCCACCACAAACTGGCAACCAACAAAGTTCTGGCTGAAGATTTGGACAGGTGACAGTTCTAGCAAGGTAACTCAGAGGAGAGCTGGCTAGTCCACTGGGTGGTACAGGGACACTTCCAAAGTCTCAGGAAAGATGGATCCTTGAGAACATGTCAAGGCTGGTTGGTCCCATCAGTCTAGGAGTTGAAGCACCGCACAGGACTTTCACAGATGAGGTAGTGCAACAGGGCTCCACTGGGCTAGATGCTTGATGGGATGCTGGGCCTCTTCAGGAGTCTTCTTTGGATCTTTATTTGGCTAGTCTTATACACAGGATTATTGGATCCAATGATGATCTGAAGAAATGGCTACCTAAGATATATCTTCCTGGCTGCAAGCAAGTCACAGCACACCAATGGTAACACTATGCACCATTCAAACAGGCAGCAGTGCTCCAATCAGGTACCACTGTTGGTTTCACTAATGTCCCACAGAAAGACTTTCAGGCACCATGGATGTGTAGTGGGGCCAGAGAGTACCAAACTGACCTGTGTGTTGGGGCAGAAGTTACTATCTCTCTCTGCCTCGGCAAATTTGACCCAGTGACTAGTTATCATGCTAAATATGTCACTCTGGACACAACCGTGTAGACATTGGGCAATTCTGAGATACTGACATTACCACATTTTACTAATTTCCCAATTTCATCTGTGTTAACACTAACTGTCTCTCCCTTCTTGATCTATAACATACCACTTGGACACCCATTCCATCTTCTCTTACAATTGGTGTTTCACTGAATATGTAATCATCTATTCTGTATTATATTATTTGAAATCTTCCATTACTTTCTTTTTTAATGACTATCATACAATGCTTAATTGTATTACTCTATGCATTCTTCTTTGTGATCCATTGTTTCTATCAGAGACACTGGTGCCTTGCTGTAATAATCCTTTCATTAGCTAGCCCTTCAAATTGTGATTTATTTTTACACATTTGTCTTCCTTTGATGTAAGCAGACCTCTACCCATTGTTCTTGTCTCAGACCATTTTTCCTTAAACATAACTATGTCTTGTGAAATTTGAAACAGTATTTTATTATTGAATTAGCGCCTAACAAGCAAACATATCACAGGTTCCTATTTGTTCCATGTCATCCAAAAAACGATCAGATATTCAATGACGTTACTTTGACTGACCAAGAGTAAAAACCAACTTACATTCAATAAAATGTGCTGTGTTTCTAAACAATGTCTTTTTTTTAAGTAAGCTCAGTTTTCAAACTTGGAAAAAACATCATCCATGTTTTAAACAGCACCTGTTACATTACATAGATATATTAGCTTTGGGCATGTCTACATACATCTAAATATTACTATTCAGTATCAGTGCTTGTTGTGAGGAACCTGAAGGTGTCTTCCCGACTAGTCCCAGGGGATCTGTCATCCAGTTGGATCCAGTTCCTGGGGTGGACCAGTAAGGGAGGATCACATGGATGGGAGGTTCTTGGGGAGTGGAAGTGGGACACTGTCAGGTCCCCCTTCTTATTATACCTCTTCCCCATCTTACCCTGTAGGATACTCAAACACTGTACCCCCCCCTTTTCCACACATCACGAAAGACAACAGACAAACACCATGGCCATTTACCTGACATGTTCAAGCATCAGGGTCAGGCAAAGTCAGGCAATTGACGAGAATCACACACACACCTGACGGCCCATTCCCTTCCCAGCAGGAATAAAAGGTGGAGCATGAGAGCACAATACATTCAAGGCCGATCGCACATCGAGAAAGCTAACTCACAGCAGTTTAAGAGGAGGAGTAAGATGGTGTGAATCGTGAGGGTGCCAAGGAGAGAAGTGACCTTGCCCTTTCCAACTGCAGCCCTTCAAACTACCGCAGAAGGAATCACAACGCCGCAAACAATATCCAGCGTGTGTTGCTACAGATGTCAACAATACACAGGGTCCTCTCCTCCACTGACATCCAAACCGGGGAGAGACGCTTGAACCCATGGTACCATTCTTGATTCCAGAGACAAGAAATGCCAAGCAGTTCATCACAGCCGGTGAGTCGAGGGGAGAACCGATAAGAAACCAAACTGTGTTGAATGAAAGTAGCAAGCGGATGATTAAATAAAGTACAAAGAACTGTTGATACGAGGTGAACACCAGCATAGAAGAGTCAAGCACCATGTGGGTGCTCACTAGAGAAGCTCTGGGTGATTACCCTGTTGTTGAACTACCGTAACCAGAAGGCCTTGGGAGAAAGGCGAGAAGGGGGTCAAAGTGGTCATACAGGGATCTAATAAAATCCTCTGTACAGTTGAAAGCCTTTGACCAACAGATGATTGTGAAGGTAAGGCAAGCGAATCCAACATCATAAAGACGATTATAGGGTGCAAAGCCTGAAGTCTCTATGCATGGTGTGTTGACAGAATGACTGTTCAAAAAAAAGCAGTGAACCCGACAGAAGGAAGCAGACATTTGAGAAGGAGGGGGATCAGGTGTGAAAATGTATCACCCAACATGCAGGAAGAAAGGAACTTTTGTTTATTAATTTGTTCAAGATGTCAGGCCCTCAGAGGCAAGAGACTTTTTTTGTAGAAAAGAAACTTAACCAACGAAGTCCCTGATAAGCTGAGAGTGCAACTGTTAGCTCATGCTGGGAAAGCTCAAGCGTGTGCTCCATTTTCCTACCTTGTCCCGTGCTCAAAACATGCAGAAGGGGGATCTGACAACAGCATCCTGACTTAGTATTTGTGAACACTTCTTTCTTCATGTGAATCCTATCCCACACTCTTTGTTTGTATTTAGCGTAAGGGTTGGCAATAGTTTGTTCTGAGTATAGGCTCTTTTATTTGACAAGACACCACTGGGACTGCCTTATTATTATTTCATGGTCATATGTCACACTCACCTGGGTCTCTGCATAAGCGATGAAGCCTTCCGGACCCCTTCCCTACTTTCCTGGGGTTAGTAGAGTGGTACTACAGGTACCTGTCAAGAGAGAGAGGTGGGATGCTTAGCCTACTCGGATTTGGACCCCGAACCCTCTTTCTCCCTCCTCCCCTTGTGTGTACTGTGATGGTGAAGTGCAGGAATATGGCTCACCGTTAGAATTTGTTGGACAAACTCTCCATCCTGAATTAGGCAGGGGCACTGTGTCTTTTGGACCCTTGGATCAGTACTTTGTTAGACCATGGGTAAGTCTCTGTTCTGCCACTCACTGTGTTTCTTCATCCAGTGATAACATAGCACAATAGTTCAGATTCCAGTTGCTTCACTAGTGCTGTTTGCAGGTAAGTTCTGATTTCCAGTTGATTCACTGTATCTGGTGCATTGGCAGGTAAGTTCTGGTTAAACTGCGTGCTTGCTGCAAATTCTTACAATGCAGCGAGTCCTGCACACAGAAGGAAATTGCAGATACTAATTCTAAACATGTTCTTTCTCCACAGGTTGTTTTCAGAAGAGTTCGCTGAACGTAGACGTGCACGAGAACTCTGAATGCTGCTTTGAAGTTTCCAAGAAGATTGGGTAAGTGATGCTGCAGATTGCGTGCACGTTTGCAAGAAGAAGTTGGTTTTCAGTGCAAGCGCTTATAGGTACTGACTTTCATGTGTTTTCTTTTTCTCTCAGATGCCATGTTCAGGAACGTGCGCGTGGAGGAAGCCAAGGTAGGTGCAGGTCGAGGATTGCAGTGCGCATGTTGCTCGAAGCCACAAATGCAAAATGAAGCACAGGTCTGCCTTTGGGTATGGCTTATATAGCCAACCACGCCCGGAGGCTACAACGTGCTACTATATTCACAAGAAGGCTGCCAGGGGCCATCTTGGGTCTATAGGAACTGTGGCTGAACCAATCAGATTCCCCCAAGGAGGCCCGCCAACTATGATGTGTACCTGATTGTGAGAGGGTTGAAAAGGAGTGTTGGATGTGTGCAAGGCATGTTTAGTCTGCCAGGCTCTAACCCATCTTGCCCCTGCCTACACTCCAGTATATGTGACAGTCTTCCCCCTCAAAACCCCCCCTAACGGTATACTTCCTGCCCCAGGTTTGGTAGGGTTGTCCCTGTGCAAAGTAATCGAGGGGCGTTGATGTTTTCACAGGGTCCCCATGACCTATCTTGAGGTCCATCCCCTTTCCAATCTATCAAGTAGTACAGGGTCTTCTTGATGATTTTAGAGTCCAGGATACTTTTTACCTCGTATTTGGGTTCTTCTCCTTCAACCACAATTGGTGCCTGAGGAACTTGCACTTGAGTGCCTGAGTGTACAGGTTTTAATAATGAGATGTGAAATACTGGGTGGATACGCATGTTAGATGGTAAGGTTAGTTTCATGGCTCCTCGATTGATTGCCTTTTCAATGGTAAACGGGCCAATGTATTTTGGCAGAAATTTCCTGGGCCCTTTCAGGGCTATATATTTAGTTGCCAGCCACACGGAATCCCCTATTCGGTAGGCTGGACCTTTCCTCTGATGTGGGTCTGCATATTTCTTCTGTGTAGCTTTGGCTGTCTGTAAATGTCTGGTTGCTTCTTGTGCTGCTTGAGTTATTCACTCATGCAACTTTTTTAATGCGGGCATTTTGTTCACTTCCGGTGGGTCGTACACTGAGGTTCGTGGATTTTTCGGCCATACAAGATATAAAAGGGGGTCTGCTGTGTAGAAGCATGGATTGAGTTATTGTACGCACATTCAACCATCCATAGGATTTCTGTCCAAGCTTGATCGGTCTGATGTAAGAGACAGTGAAGTTACGGTTCGAGGGTCTGGTTAGTGCGTTCTGTCTGGCCATCAGTTTGGGGATGGTGGCTAGTTGACAATCAGATCTCAGTCCCTGCCAGAGCACAACATTTCTTCCAGAAATAACACACAAATTGACTTCCCCTGTCCGAAATAATCACAGAGGGGAATCCATGTGCTCTTACGATGCTCTCAAGGAAAACCGGTGCTAATGTTGATGCTGAAGGAATTCCATTAAATACTATAAAATGGGCCATTTTGGAGAAGAGGTTAACAACTACTCGTATGGTATTATACCCAGAACTCGAAGGTAGATCCGTGATGAAGTCCATTGAAATGGTATGCCAAGGTGCAGGTGGTATTGCCATGGGTTGTAATAGGCCAGCTGGTTTCTGTCTGGATGCTTTGTATTGAGCGCAGACTTCACATGAATTTACAAATTCAAACTCAATTTCCCGCCATGTTGGCCACCAGTAATGTTTCTTGACCTTCTCAAGGGTTTTTGTAATCCCCGGATAGGCTTCCAGAGGAGAGTTATGGTAACTGGCTATAATTTCCTCTCAAAGAGTACAAGTTGGGAGGAATAGACGATCTTGGTAGTAAGGTACAACATTCTGCACATTGAACTGTTTTCCTTTTTTGTCTCAGACCTTCTTTTCATCTTCTGAGAAGCTATTTTGAATTGTTTGTTGGAGGATTTCTAAAGATGTGGAAGATCTCCCACAAAGCCCCAGAATTTTGTGACCGGGAATAATATCCACTGGGTTGGGGGTGATGTAAGCATCATTGCCCTTAACCATGCGAGAGAGGTCATCAGCCTTGCCGTTCTTAATTCCGGGCCGGTATGTAATCACAAAGTCATATTCAGACAGGAACAGGGCCCACTGGAGTTGCCGGGATGACTGTGCTTTTGTAGAGCATAAATACTGTAGGTTTTGGTGATCCACTATAATGGTGATGATATGTTTGGCCCCAAGTAAGTAGTGTCTCCATTCCGACAAGGCGTCCTTAATGGCCAGCAATTCTTTGTCTGTAACAGCGTACTTGAGTTCTGCTGGAGTACATTTCCTGGACCAGAAGGCCACGTGGTATAAACACCCAGTTTCCTGACTTTGTTGGGATAGGACAGCCCCCATGGCAACGCTGGAGGGGTCTGTTTCCACGATGTATGGAAGGTCTGGTTGTGGGTGTTGCAGCACCGGTGCAGAGATAAACTTGTCCTTCAAGGCTCGAAATGCTTCTTCTGCTTCTGGTGTCCGCTCACATTTTTGGTTTTTACGTAGTAAAGAAGTGATTGGATGAACAAGATGCGAAATTTCAGGTATTGGTAGAAATTCGCAAAACCGAGAAAGCGTTGCACTCCCTTTACTGATGTCGGCGACGGCCACGAGACGATTGCCTCCAATTTTCTGTTGTCCATTTTAATTCCACATGGTGATAATACAAAACCAACGAACTCCACTTCGGTGATATGAAACTAGCATTTCTCGAGTTTGGCGTATTGATAGCTTTTCCTTAACTTCTGAAGCACAACTCTTATGTGCATCACGTTTTCTTGCACATTGGTCGAATATATGAGGATGTCATCAATGTATACGACTGCGCAGACGTCCAGCAGTTCTCTGAGAACATTGTTCATGAAATGTTGGAAAGCTGCTTGAGTGTTGCAAAGCCCAAAGGGCATCACTTGGCATTCAAATAGACCGTATCTGGTCCGGAAAGCGGTCTTCCATTCATCCCCCTCTTTGACGCGTACTAAATGGTAGGTGCCGCGCAGATCCAATTTCATGAAGATCTTGGCTCGCCGTACCTGGTTGAGTAACACTGGGATCAGTGGTAATGGGTACCTGTTCTTTATTGTTACTTGGTTCAAGGCCCTATAGTCGATGCACATGCGTAGATCGACCTCTTTCTTGGGTACGAAGAAAAGCGGCGATGCTGCGGGGGACTTAGAGGGTCTGATGAAACCGTTTGCCAGATATTGGTCTAAATAAGTCTTTAGATGAGCGCTCTCTTTTTCGGTCAAGGTGTAAATCCAACTACAGGGTATCTGTGCTCCAGGTATCAGGTCAATTTGGCAATCATAAACCCTGTGAGGAGGTAAGGTGTTGGCTTGTTCCTTGGCAAAAACATCCTGGAATTCCTGATACTCCGTAGGTAATGTTCCTATCATACCTAAGCCTGATATTTCCTTAAGGGATGCTGGTAGTGGATGTTCCGATTCCCGGTCCTGACGGTAACAGTGGTTGCATTCCCTGGGGAAGGTTAAAGTTCTAGCGTGCCAATCTATGAGTGGATTGTGCAGTTCCAACCAGGGTATGCCGAGTATCAACTGGAACTGGGGAGCAGCGATAAGATCAAATGAGATGCTTTCCCTATGGCCTTCTTGGCAAATTAACTTGATATCGGCGGTGCATTGAGTTACTGGGCCTGAAAGTAATTGGGATCCGTCCACTGCTGTCACATTCTCAGCGTTCCTCTTCATGCACATGGGCACTCCTATCCTGCCTGCAGTCTCTAAGTCCATGTAATTCCCAACAGCGCTGCTGTCTACAAATGCCTAGAGTACATGCATCTTGTTTGGTTGTTGCTGGGATACCAAGACAACTGGAATTGTAAAATGGGAGGTCAAATGAATCTTTCTTGTGCTCGACAAACTGACCTCTAAGTCTGCCGGGCATCAGCGTTCCCCACCTCTTCTTCCCCTTTGGTACTGCCCATAGCCCCTAACGTCTTTCGTGGAGGCTTTGCAGGATGGTTTCGAAGAAAATGACAAGATTGGACATAATACAAACATAGCTGTTCCTGGCGTCTTTGTTCACGTTCAGCCTTAGTAAGAGGTCCACGAAGAACTCCCAGTTGCAGGGGTTCAGAATGTGATTCCGCGTGTTGCCGGGTCAAGTTTTCCTTAGGTGGCACGTAAATTGTCCGGCTGCCGGTGGGACTCGGCGATGCACTCCGGCGTCCCACCGGCAGCCGCAAATACTGTGTTTTTTACACTGAGATCGATTACTGGACCCGTCCAGCACACGATTGTGAGGCAGTTATTCAACTTCCCTGAAGACCGTACGCCTGGCATTGACTGTATTCCATTCCCCTATTTTGCTACACATCATTCGCGAGTATAGACTTGCCCTGAAGAAAGAGTCAAATACTCCAAAATGCATTGGCATTATAAGTCTACTCACAGTTTAAGATGTGTCAGCTATGTCCTCACTAAGATTGTATTAGTGTTCCTTTTTGATTTTTTGGATATTTTTTTAATAAAACATATATTACTCAATTAAGACACTGAATTAATTTAAACTTGGATACAAATGATAAAGATGGATAAGTGTACTTGAATTGACAGAACTCATTTGTTTTGAAGCATATGACCCTTGTAGGGTGTTAACGGAGAGCAACTGTGTGACCAGGTGTTTTTATCTAGTATACTTCTTCACTTGTTCTCGAGGCAGGGTGTCTCCAGACTCATCACAGCCAGCTCCTGTGAGTTTTTTATGACTCTCAAATATTTTTGCCTAAGCTTGAAGATTTACATTGATACCTGACTACAAGCGTATCTACCCAGTGGTGCCCACTTATTTTATTTTGGCTCTTTCTTTTGGCTCTTACACAGTGCATCAACCACTTTCCAATGCCTCATGGATCACATTTGACAACCCTACTCTGATTTCTGTGGAGCTTACGTTGACAATATTGTCATTTATAGTAAAACATGGGAGGACCATCTCTTCTATCTTCATACCATCATGAAAGTCCTCAGAAATGCTAGCCTAGCTGCAAATCCAGCTAAGTGCAGATTGGACCAGTCAGACGTAAAATTCCTAGGCTTCTTCATAGGGAATGTGAATGTTCAGCCCCAACATGAGAAGGTAAAATCTGTCTTAGATAAACTAACCCCCTAAGACCAAAAGAGATCTTAGAGCTTTTCACAGCTTAATAGGATATTACCATAGTTTTATCCCCAACTTTTCAGATGAAACATCCAGGCTGACCGATAAACTTAAGAATGCCGAAACCCAGAAACTTCCTTGGAATGACGATGATGAGATATGCTGCAACATCTTGAAACAGACTCTGTGCCAGAACCCTATCCTCGAGGTAGTCGACTTTTCTAATTAGTTCATCTTATGAACAGGTGCCTACCTCACAAGATTAGGAGCAGTTCTGTCCCAGGTTTGCAATGGATTAGAACACCCTATATTATTCACCTGGATGGTGGTCCTTGGGGAAGTCATGCAACTGACTAGAATCACACACACCTGATGACCCTTTCCATTACCCACAGGGATAAAAGGTGGAGCACGAGTGCACAATACGAGCAAAGCCGACCTCACTATCAGAGATCTTACTCAGCAAGGCAGTTCAAGAGGGTGAGAAAGACGGCGCGTATCGAGAGGGTGCCAAGGAGAGAAGTAACCTTGCCCTTTCCAACGAGGCCTGTGAAACCCCTGCAGAAGGAATTATAAGACCGCAAACAATAGCCAGCGTGTGTTGCAGCAGATGTCAATGGTACACAGGGTCCTCCTCCTCCTCCGGTGATAACCAAAACAGGAAGAGATGTCTGGTCCTATGGTACCGGCTTTAACTACAGAGAAAGTTTATACATTTGTTGAAGACATCAGGTCCTCGGAGGCAAGAGTCTTTTTTTCTAGAAAATAGACTTAACCACTGAAGGCCCTGATAAGCTGAGAGCGGAACTGTTAGCTCGTGCTGTGCTCCAGAGACAAACCTTGTCCTGTGCTCAAAACATGGGGAAGGTTGACCTGACTACTGCTTCCTGACTTATTATTTGTGAATGCTTCTTTCTTTCCTGTGAATCCTATCCCACACTCTTTGTTTCTATTTAGCGTAAGGATTGGCAATAGGTTTTTCTTAGTATAGGCCCTTTTATTTGACAAAGACGCTACTATGACTGCCTTATTATTATTTAATGGTCATAGCTTGCTCCCATTTATATTTAGGATTAGATTAGGCATTTTACATAAACATCCTTAAACTGTTATCAGTTGTGTCTCTCTTTACTTTTGCCACCATGAGTTCCCTACAAGGCAAGGTCAAAATTGCCATTGACCTTACCTTTCCAATGTATATAAAATGGTACTGATGCAGAAGGTATTTAATTCTAATTTTGATAGAAAGAGCATTATGGAAAAATATGACATTTGCATCCCAATGTTCAATGTTTCTCATTTGCCAGAATCAATCATGGCTAAACACAAATGTCACACACACAAAGCGCACACATTTCATCCAACTCATTGACAACATTCATTGAGGTATTGCACTGCCAATAGACACCATCCCATCCCAGCAACATGCATAATCTATACAAATGGTTCATGACCAGTGGAATTTAGTCCCAGTAGTATAGCAGAATGTACTATATTTATTTTGGGTTATAAAAGTATTAATTTAAAATATAAAGCAAGAACAGCTATCTTCAAGATGTATGTTGCTGTAAATGGCCCCTGCACTGTTCTAGTGATGTATCCAGAAGCTATGAAATATGAAGGCACTGCTGCTGTGCCTTACTGAAGAGTTGCCATTGAAAGAATTAGAATGTTAATGACTTTTTTCAAACTTCTGGGGTGTTGAAATGTTTGTTTGCACAACATATTGCTTCTGAAGACCAAATCATGAATATTGAAAATGAATGCAGTTAGTAACAAAGGTGATCTGGAGAATGGCATTAAAATAGTATGTGAAGTGAAGAGTAGTGTCGTACTTTAGCAATAAGCCCCTTGACAATGCGGCCTTACCCGAAATGGACAAAAAAGCAGGTAAATGGGGTTGGGAAGGCGGGGAGCACATTGTTTGGATTTGGGGAGTAGCAGGGGGAGGTCAAACACTTACACAAAACCCCGGCGGGGGAAGATAGCAGCCTCCAGCTCCCGGGGACAAAGGAAAAGAATGTCAGGAGAGGGATTCCTGGTCCGGTAAAGTCCCAGGGAAGGCCAATCAGATTGATTGTTACAATCTGACTGTCCCTCACTGGGTACTTATAATCAGTAATGCCCTAGTTAAAGGTAATTCGAAGCACATCTTTTAATATGTTGGAACCAAGGACAGCAATGGGACCTTCAAAAGAGTTTTCTACAGTTCATTTCATTTCACCACTGTTTCCTTCAACTTCAGCCAACAAAGAGATTTTCAAGTGAGTTCTAACCAGCTTATTTCATTTGTGATGTCAATGGGGGCTTTGCCATTCAGACTCATACCAGTTTATTAAGCCTTGGTCCTTCTATTTTGCTTATAAGTTAATGTTGTAGCTTGGATGTTGCAATTGATTGTATGTGTATGTGCAGGGCCTTGTAGAATGCTCATGTGGAGCAGGGAGTGTTGGGATGCCTGGGAGTTTCATGAACTGACGGTTGGGACTTGGAGCTGGGCAGGGAACCAGAGCAGATGCTTATAAATGTCTCTCCTACTTCTTATGTACACTATGTAACTAAGAGACAATAAAGCGTGTTCCTGTTTCTAATTACCTGGGTCAGCCTGGTTCCTGCTCCTTGTTCATCACTGGCCCAGGTACCACATGCAGGAGGCAAGTTACATCAGTTAACCTATTGAATAGGCAATTGGGCCATTGGAATCCAGTACCTTCAGTACCAGTCGTAAGCATTCTTTTGAACATTTATATTTTAAAAGAATTGCATATCAAAAATTTGACAACCGCACTAATTAAGGCTGTTTATACATTTTGTTACCGGTGGTCAGGGAAGTCCCGTAGACAAGCTTATTGTATCCAAACATCAAGTCATTGCATTGTAATGCTCAACATTTTGATTTCCATGAAGGGCATAGTCCAGCTACAATAGAATAGTTGAGCAACACATTTCAAGTTTGCTTTGTTTCTCTACATTTCAGTAGCCGTTTGAAATGAAGATCTAAACTTTATGGCTTTGGAACACTAAAGTGGGATGTGTTACAATCTGTTTTTGGAGATTGGTTAGCATACTACGCTATGGTATGCGCTGTATCTTTACTGTTTCAATAAGTACTATAGTCATATTGACTCAAGTACAACGATTAACTCAAGCTAAGCACTCTTCACTTTTTGTGTTATCTATTGGTTATGCATTTTAAACAAACAAATATGTTCTGAGTAAACTATATTGTTTATAAGATTTTTTTCTTGTTTTCACACATTGTACTCAGACATGCATGTCTACAGTAATTTGCTCTATGAGTTGTTAACAGCATTAAGAACTAATAGTAAGGCAGTCATACTAGCTTCTGGTTCTGCACCTGTACATTGTGGTGTGGGTTGGGTATGTGTTTAATGGTGTTTGTACTCTACCAGGGGTGACCCACCCTACTCTGCCTCCCTTGGGTTTCTTTGTGTTTCATGTACTTCAACTTACCACCTGTGTTTCACCTGCAGGTGCTAATGGTGCTAATTGTTTTTCTTGAGGATGGCCTGCTCTGCTAGTAGTGTAAACAAATAAAGGTTAATCACTTAGGATTCTACTGGGCCCTGAATCATTTGGCGGCCCATTACCAGTTGGAACGTCTCACAAGCTGAGTCAGTATACATTAATTTTGCTGGTAAAAGTCTTCCATGCATTGAATGATGAACAAAAACATGCAGCGAAACAATTGGTTAGTGACGCAACAAATTTCCCTGATTTACAATAGGATAGCAGAATCCCATTGAAAAACACTTCGTAAATCAGCCGCATAATCTCTCAAACTCGATATCAGTGAAGGTATTGCTGATCCCTTCTGCTTTGCATATATGACTCATACTTCAGCCTTGTTGCCAGTGAACAGACAGCCAGACAGTTTAAAAGAGATCTTTTTTGAAGGGAAACAACACACTTTTCATGCAGGGAGTGGCACATTGATAAATGTGACGACTCCCCCATCACCATTACAGAATACTGTCCCATTCCAGCGACCCAGCCTATTACTCCAACCAGTTGCAAAATCAGGACAGCCGTCTCCAAAACTGGACATTGAAAATGACTGTAACTTAAAATGAAGCAACACCATTGCATAAAGTAGGTTTAACTGCCGCATAATACATAATGTAGATGTGAATCACTTTTATTTCTTGCATTTAAACATTATTGCTGTACGAAATTGGTGTTGTAGGGATCTGCATTTATTATTATTATCAGAACAACTGCAAATGTAATGTCACAACGATGAAACACAGTTAAAACCTACATTATGTCCTACTATAGTTGCTTCATTTTAACGAATGAAAGAGAGGAAACTGATTCTGCCATCAGTTACCAAGAATGTTCATCAAGTATGCAGAATGTAACAAGTGAAGGGACTTACTCATGCATAACAAGCTGCACTCCACAAACAAGACAGCGATCAATGCCCAGTGCTGATGAAAGGTAGTCAGTTGTTTCCTCATCAGACCGTTCCTTCATTTGAACTTTTCCCCTGGCTGCACTTTTCTGCTTCAAAAGAACAGCTATAGCAACTTGAAAAGTAACACGTTAAAAATTTGAAAAATAGCAATAGATAGTAGGCAGTGGTAGAAGTGCATGAAAATAAGTAGTGGACCTCTGTTCCCTACTGCCCTATCCCAGCTCCTCACAAACCGCATTGCCACGCCCGCTCCCCGGCACACTGTATAAACCCCCAAACACATGTGCTTGCTGTTTAAGGGAACGTTTAGTGCACTGTACTGAAAGTGCAAATTTCAATTTCTTCCTACACTTTTATTCCAAAACGAAACCATTCCGGAACAGTAACTTTTTAAAAATAAAAGTATAGGAACAGTAAAATGTAATTTAAAAAGTAGAGGAGCACCGCTCCCGCCCACTTCAACCACTGATAGTAGGGTAATGCAATCGGTCTCTTCGTCATCCATTTATATTAACGAGTTGCACAGAACAAAATGAATTTCATTTAACTCACATTTTATTGTTTTAACCACAAGGGCGACACTGTATGTTAGGAAAATACAAAATATTCTGCCTCAGTTGGATTTGAAACATAGAACGATCTCAGGGCGGGGGAGAAATGGTGGAAGGAAGGTCAGGCATGGATGATGATAATACCCTCTTTCCCTTTGAATCCTCCAACCACCTGAAAGTTCTCTGCCGCTCAGCTTTATTCTTCCTTTGCTTTCTATTTTCAGCCGTCTCAATGTGTTATATTTGTATCCATCGTCAGATCTCATATCATGTACTTACTTCAGTCCTTACTCATTCCCAAACTCTCACTTTTCCATCGCTCACGCTCACTCATTCACTCCTCAATAACTCTTCGTCACATTCACATTCACATTCACTGACACATACATATTTATATATCTCTACATGTAAACTCAATAATCCATACATATCACATTTCTCAATGTGCAAATCCATACTTCCTTACATTAATACCTTATATTTTATTATTATTATTATTTATTTATTTGTTTAGTTTCAAAGAAACTTTACAAAATTACACTAAAATCACAATACAATAAAAAACACAGTATATCAAAAACACAGTATAACAAACACTGTAAATCAAATCCAAGTCAAATCAAGTCAGATCAAATCCATTATGACAATAAAACAGTAAAAGACTAAAACAAGTACAATCTATCATACAATAATAAAACCGAGCATATACCAGCAATTTACCAGCAATTACCAACCATTTCGTTCAGACAACCCATTAGTGCACTTTACACTATCTAAACGTTTTTTAATAGTTAACCACAAATAATACATAGTGATGGCTGTCCGTGTGAGACAATAAGCCCAAAAATGATCACCCTTTATGTGTTCCAAATTGTGAACAAATGGTCCCAGCCACTTCATATTTTCTGGGCCCAGTGTCCTACATTCAGTGAAAATATGTTTGGCAGTCTCTGGGCTAAGTGCATTTTGACACAAACGACAGTATCTGTCTTTTTTCAGAAGGCCCATCTGTGGACCCATTACTGTTAATATCTGTAGCTGATTTATCCTCAGCCTTAGCCTAAATGCCTGCATACCCCTATTTGGGCATTGTCTAAGGTAGGCTTGAGGCTGCAGATAACTATGCACAATATTTGACATACATGCGTAACTCTGTAGAGACTCTACATGCCTATAATTTGCCACCCAATCCCACTGTCTTAACTTTTTTGAAAAAACCCTCTTCAGTGTAGCATAGGGTGTGCCCCTGGTAAAATCAGGGAACCATCCTATGTCTTTGAACAGGTCATGGACCACCAGACCAAAACTGTCTCTACCATGTACCGGGGCAGCCAGGAGACTGAGCATTTGATATCGAGGATTTGTATGGATTTTGATATATAACAACCCACGTCTTCTCAACAATTCTCTTTTAAGAGAAGTCAAACCAAATTCGAGTCTTATATACTGAATTGTTGCAGATGGCCTGCCTTCTAAGATGTCTAACCATGATGAATCAGCCATGGCCAGGGCTTCCAATCCATAGAGTATTGTTGGGCTAAAACTTTGTTTGTACAAGGCAATGATTCCCTCCAATGAATACCCTGCTGTATTCCTTACAAATTTCGAAATAGAGTGGATCATCCTATGGGCTGTAACCTTTTTTCTTACCTTTATACTCGTATAAGATGTTGTGCTATCGATATCTACCCCAGATATGTATACACCTCAACATAATCAATTATTCCCATTTCACACTTAAGTATAGGTCGCTTCACCTTCTTAGCTGAGACAGCCAAAATGTTGGTCTTATCCATATTTATGGTCAAATTGTTTAAATCTGCATATTTACAGAGTGCCATGAACATTGCCTTGATACCCAAGAAGGTGTAATTTAAAATAACCAAATCATCTGCATACAATAGGCAGGGCATGGGACTACCCCCTACCCTGGGACAGCAACCCACCTCTGTGTGGAGCCAGTCTGGGACATCCGCCATATACAAGTTATACAGGGTCGGAGACAGGGTACAGCCCTGTTTAACTCCTTTCCAATTTTCAACCATCTCGGTAATGACCCCATCATCCGTAAGTTGGACCAATGCCTTAGTAGATAGGTGCAATCCCTGTAGTACACTAACAAGCCACGCAGGACAACCGGCTTTAATACGTTTTTCCCAGAGTCTGGGCCGATCAACCGTGTCGAACGCGGCTTTGAAATCAACAAAAATGATGTATAAAGTCTGGGTACCGGATTCGTATGAGTAAATCCAATACCCTGAGGTTATGACTTGTACCTGAACCAGCCCAAAAGCCAGTTTGAGTAAAATGCAGGATCTTAGATTCCTCAACCCACTGATTCAGAGCAACCAATATAAATGACGCAAAGGTCTTCCCTGTTACATCTAATAATGACAATAGTCTATAATTCTCGGGGAGCATCCTGTCACCCTTTTTGTAAACCGGTAAGAGAACTGCATTATGCCATGTGTCTGGTATATGCTGATTTTGGCATGCCTTTTCAAATAGAGCTCATAGAACGAGGGCCCACTGGTCCGGGTTCCCCTTAAGAACAATGTTAGCCAGCCCATTAGGACCGGGGGCTCTCAAATTATTCAACTTAAGAATTACTTCTTTTAAGGACTCTGTGGTGAGGGTGGTTGACTTGGATTTGATTTACAGTGTTTGTTATACTGTGTTTTTGATATACTGTGTTTTTTATTGTATTGTGATTTTAGTGTAATTTTGTAAAGTTTATTCGAAACTAAACAAATAAATAAATAATAATAATAATACCTTATATTTGCATTCATTCATCTGTTTTGAAAATCGTTAATTTATCCCTCCAGCACCATACTCTGACTCATTAATCTATCTCCATAATAATTCCTTCACTCACCCCCATTTTATTCATTCATCAATCATCACATTAATACCCATTTACCTGCCCCTCCTGCCACCTCTTTGCACACTGCCTTACCATCTACTTAGCCTCATATGCCTAAGTATGCCTAAGTATGCTGTGTTCATTAACCCACATTATTTTCTCCAAACATCATTTCAACTAATAGCTTTGACAATGAGTGTGGTTTATACAACAAAATCTGCAGAAACATTTGGAAACACGTGCACAGTTGTTCACTCCGGACATGCCTTACAACCTGGGGACAACCCTGTTTATAAGGGTGTAAACGTAATTAGCACAGGACAAACGGTTGTGTCTTTATGCAAGGAATAAAAGTAAGAACAATTGGAATCAAATGTAGAATTGAACAGAGCAGTCAGGTCTGACAACATGAAGAAATACCCCTTTAGGTCGGGACAGGCAGCAACAGCATTAGCGCAGGCCTCACAGTTATTATCCTGTGTAGTATATGCAACAGAAAGCAAGGGATGTACTAGTGGGAGGTGCTTATGAAAGAAGTGCATTCATACATAAGTCTATATGAAAAATAACAATTCCAAGGAACACATGATCGTAAATCAGCCGCTATTTGTAAATCATGACCCACTATTTGTTTCTGATCATTTTTCTCATGTATAAAGCCCAAGTGTGGGCATAAGCACATTGTGTGGCACATGTGCATATTGTTAGCATACATGCAACATGTTGGTGTATGGACAATTTGCAGGCACATGGACAACACTGTGGGGTACATTGACCCACTCAGCAAAATTCCCATCCATAACCAAGCTGAGCTTCTGCAGTCAACAGCAAAATGGCTGTGCTGGCTCCTTGGAGCACCATTGCATTAAAACTGCGTTTTGCACCAACAAAATGGGTGAGTTGGAACAGGGGGCACCCCAAGAATGGTGCAAGTGTGTTCTTGGGTGCACTCAAAAGAAGTGAATCAAAGCAGCGCTGCTCTGCTGCTTGCAAAAAGTTCCCATTGAAAATTGAATCTTTTACACTAAGGATGCTGCCCTGACGCTATTTTCATCTATTCCACATCACATTGCTTTTATCCATAAGGCCCTGCCATTCCCATCCATATGCACGTTGTGCTTCAGCAGAGGAAAGCATCATCCCTGCATGACAGGCTCTGCCAGCCAAATCTGAAAAATCAAAAGAAACTTCACTTTCAGCTGCAGAAAACGCTTGACATTTGAGTCACAAAATGTCAAAAAGATCAATGCTTCAAAGAAATCCTAGCTCTCTGGGCCTATGTCAATTTCAGTGCATCTGTTTTTGAAGCAAATTGCTATATAAAAGGAACTGACTATGACAGCAGAAAAATGTGGGAAGTCAGATGGAAAGATGGAAGAATCAAATTTAAAAGGGAAATACTAGCAGCTTTCATCACGTGTCAAAATGGGCTTTTTCAAACCAAAAAGAAAATGCCTGTTTTAAAAGTACAATGTTGAATAAAAACATATCCTTGCATAGCAATGTGGAGGGGCTTTTGCTGGGGAACATGTATGGGATGTTTTATTTAACAGGCTTGTTTTTGATTCATAACAAAATAACATAAAATAAAGGAATTAAAATGTATTGGCTGGATTTGGCAAGCTCCAGAACAGGTTTTTTCTGCTGGCTAAACTGAGGCCTTCCCCCACAAAAAGAAGCCACATTAAACCTCTAGGACACACGCATGCTAATTGCCACCTTGAACACTTTGAATGGAGCAAGAGCACTAAACATCCCCAGCCCAGTAGACGTTTCTCTGTGCTCCAGGCTGAGACAATAGATCTGGGACACCTATGTGCAACCTGGGAAGTGATATTCACTCAAACCAAGGGGTTTCCAAGAAAAACTCCATGACAACCCTGGGGAAGCTAACCCTTGGGGGTAGCCTGGAAAGACCTGACCATATTTGGAGGACAAAGGCAGCCCCATTTGGCTCAAGATACTAATTTATTAATAACATTTTAAGACTGTTAATTCTGTAACCGGACAGCTCAGAAATGTAAAAGGGGTACAGTTGTAATGTAATTTCCGTGGCTTTCAAATACGATATCTTGGCTGTCAATAGCATGTATGGGACACAAATGCCAGACAGAAAATGTGAATAATGGGGAAAGTACAAATGATGGAACATTAAACATTAACAGAGATATGCCCTATGATAATATGTACATACACCTAAACCTATGGAATTTTAAATAATATATTTCTCACTAAATAGTGTGAAAAACTGGTAGAAGGGCGAAACAAAGTCTGATTAACTGTACAGTTGGACTGCCATGCTCATTGTGAAATATGTAATCTGCCTAGGTAATTTGTAAAGATGCCAAAATTGCGTAAATTTGTGATTTATTTGAAGAATGATTTTTGCTAAAGTAACTGTGGGATGATCCTATGCATTGTAAACTCACATCATAAAGTTGATGTCAGGTTTCTAAAAGTCCAATCAATTAACAGGAAAGCAGTAACAATCACCCCTGACCAAGCCAGTTGTTAAGAGGCGTGCTCAGCTAAGCCTGCCCTAGCATATATTTCTATGATGTCACCATGCTTTATATAAAGGCTCGCTGACAGAACTCTAGACAGACTCTCTCCTGAATTTCCAGTGCCTGCGTTCCTGATCTTCTACATCCATCTTGCCAGATTCCAGATTCCACTGCAAGGCCAGGCCAAAGCAAAGCTGACCCTAACCCAGAAAGGCTTAGATTCAGAAAATCCCACTAAAATCCCATTAACCAGGGGAAAAACTGTGGTACCCTTTTTTGGGGGGGGCATCCTGAGACCAGGTTGTTGCCTGCTAGCTGCATGCCCAATGTACCTCTGTCATCCAGCTGTACTTCCATCCAGTATCCAATGACCAGAATTGTCCAGCTGTTTGCTACCTGGTGACCCATGCTGTGCAGTGACCAGAACCCGGTTGACTGTTCCAAAAATCCCAAATTCAAGTGTGGACTGTGAGTATTTCCCCCCATACCATAGAACACATAGCCTAGCTCCTCTTGACCCTTTTGTCTTTATTGAACTCTCTAAGCAATCCTGTCTAATGCCTTGGTAATTTGTCCTACTGTCCAAAATTCTTGTGCATCATGTCTGTGATTTCCTAGTGTTAGCACCATTCTTTCATTCAACCCATTTTATAACTCCTTAGCAATATTTTGAATAATGTAATTGATTTCCACGCTAAGGGAAACACGGCGTGGAGCAGGTTATTACAGCCGGCTTAACCTGTTTCATGGGCAGCGCTATCTAGCCTTGATAATCTAGCTAAAGTAAAACTTCTTTCCCAGCCGATTTTCTCTCTTTCACAGCTTCAAACCTCCTTTGATCTTGCAAATCTCATCCAAATCTTCAGCTACAACCCTCCTTTCAATTCTATATTGTTCCTGTGATGTGCATCTATCCCCAGCCCATAAACCGCATTCCAAATCTGAGTATTTCACACATTTGTGTGTGTCATTTAAAACGGCAATTGAGAAAAAAATGCAACTTTCCAACGTGTGATTCGGCTGCATTGTGTTCTTACTTTCAACTTGTTTTTGAACTGTATGCCTTTTTTTGAGAACTTGCCTTGTGATTGGCAGTGTTTATATATTCCTTATGCCATTGCAAAGGGCTTTAAAATCGGTTTTGTCTCCTGACTCCCTGCTGATTCTTTCTGTCCATTCCAAATTCGATTCATAGGGTTTTGGGAGAGCATTGGAGGGGAAATATTAACTCAAGGGCTATCTACCCAAAGAGAACAAGTGTTCCTATTCATTTGTGCTTTGTATATGTTCTGGTAAAAGGTTAACCAAGTGCATTGCTTCAGTTTTCTTTGTAATTATAACCCCATTGGTGATTGTTGCCCAATATTAAAGTTTATATGATTTCCTTTGAATTTTAAAATAAATAAATATTGCATTCTCAGCAACCGGCCTGGTTCATGGTCCATTATGACCCGGAGTATTTGGAAAAGGGGGTGTGTGACGGGTTGTGTGCCATCTCAAATTGAATTTGCAGAAAATAAAGAGAATGGCTCAATTGAGCGCTACCTCCAAGGCTATGGGCAAGGGTCCTGGTCCAGTGTGTGTCGCCCGATTGAAATCCTTAACAAAACTTGGGGACTCGTAGCCGGGGTTTGGGTTCTGGTTGCCACCCATGGCAGTTTAACACAGCAGACTAGCCTCCAAGGTAGTGATACTCGGTGTGGTTGGAACACTGTGTTACACTGTAGAAGCACAAGGCTTGTGTATAAAATTAAAGCTAAATCAACCCCAAAATAGACAAAAAGCAATATAATACAGATTACCCTTACATAAATACATTAATAAAGAATGAACATTTCCAGAATGACCACAATAGAAATCAATATGGCCAGGGAGCACCTTCTGCACAAGTTATTTCTCAGAGGGGAATGGTCAGAGAAAGATGAAAAAGTCTGGCTAGAAGAAATGATACAACAGGTCACTGCCATAAACATGGACAGGTGGCAGGATCATGGCCTACTGCATCAAGCTTTGAGCGAGTTATCCATGACTCCGAAAATTAAAGAGGAGTAGATTAAAATTGTAAGATTAGCGGCCTACATGTATCTCCATATGGTAGTCATGCGGGAAAAGAATGAAGAAAATACAACTCTTGCGCAAAATCAATCTGAACTCTTAATCCAGACTGAACTAAAATTAGTGGAGCAAAACCTGCAAAAGAGCCAAGATTCTGAGAAAGAATCTGGAAATGATGTTAAAAAATTATAAGAGGTCTTGGCTCTCCAACAGCAGAATAATGTAAATAAAGAGGCCCAATTAAATGCCTTAAGAATGGGGTGTCAAGAAAAGGTTGACTCTTTGGAAGAGGGTCAACTGAAATTAGAACAACACGTGAGATACAATAATGCCAGCATGGAGCAAATGGCCCCTTTACAGAATCAGATAAAAAAATAGGAAGAAGAAAATATTAAATTAATTATGAGAGACCTCCACTCTCAATCAGAATTTGATGAAGAGTGCCAGAAATTAGGCGACATAACACAACAAAGGGATGACCTGGCTGAACAAAGGGCCACTCTGTATCAGGAGAAAGAGACCCTCCACCAGGAAATGTGTAATTTAAAAACCAATATAGAGAGAAGGGAGTCAGACCTTCAGGGACTGACTGTCCTAAAAGAGGAATATGATAAAGTAATGGGACATAGGAGACAAATGGGACTCGAGTTAGAGCAGGCCATAGAGGTTCTAAATGTGCAGAAAAGGGAGGCTTGCCTCCTACAAAAGAAATGGTCTTAATGTTCCCACACCACACAGGTAGCGCAAAGAGATAATGAGGCCCTTTGTGACAAAAACAATGGACTCCACAAGCAGGCGGCAGCTCAAGTATGGATCATAGAGGCCAGTAAAGCCCAGATAGCCGAGCAAAAGGCTTAGATCTTTGCCTATTATCAAGAGATATGGGCTGAGAAGGAAAAACTAGCAAGGTTGGAGAAAGAGTATCCTAGATCTAATACAAACTGGAGGGACCCCAAACAGGTAGAGAGGGACAGGGCAACCCCTGATCATAGTATGATGACCTCTGTACTAAGGGACTCAAACACATTTAACACTTTGTGCACTGCTGACTTCAAGGCTACCAGTTTACATGAGCCAGAAACCATGAGGCCATCAGAATTAAATAGGCCTAGCATGATGGAGCTGACATGTCAGCGCCCCCCAGAAGGTGAGGGACGGGTGTCCCTGTACAGAAACAAAAATATAAACGCTATTGTCTCTGACCAGGAAACCTCCTATGAGGAGAAGGTCAGGGAATTGGATCTGCAGAATCACTACCTCCAAAGGAACCAGTTGGTTCAATTTGCACAGGAACAACAGGAAAAGAGCCACAAAAGAGCATCTTGAAGACCTCCACCCAATCAGGGCAGTGGGGGGATACTCTGCTAACCCTGGAAACAGGGAGGAGTCAGGAACCTACTTTCCTGTGCACCACCGGGGAGAAGAAACAAGGCCCCACCATTCTGTGAGCCACTCCCAGGCTCACAGAATCAGGGAGCGCCTAGATGATCATGAGGGGACCTCAAATAGCAGCGCCTCTGAGGGCTAATGGACTCAGGTGACATGGAGACAGAAGGCAGGTAAACCAAAAAGAGTTATGGTGAAAGATCCCATTAGGCAGATCAAGGGCATCAGGAATTTCACGACACTCTACAACAAAAACGCAAAATATTTTGTCTGGGAGCATTTGGAACTATATGAACAAATGATGGACACATTTCACATTAAAGATGGATCATGCCAAATTGACATTCTCTCCAGAATACTCCAGCTTCTTTGCTGGACTGGAAGACCAAAAACATTCAAAATGGTCCACCTGCAAGGCAGCCATATTGAAGCACTTCTCCACCCATATAAACCCCAAGAGGCTTGCAAAGTGGCCTACAATCTACAGTGTGGAGAAGATCAGGCCCCACGAGAGTGTGTGCAGGAATGAAAACACGCCTTTGCCCAAACAACCAGGAGGGTGTGCACGGATAACAGGGAGTTTATCACTAGCAACTTTCATGCGCTCACAAAATACATTATGACCCGGCTGGTGAGGGATTTCCATGATTGAAGATTTCTGGACTGGGTTATAGAGCAGGCGACCAGCATTTATGAAATCTAAAAACCTGTAGAAAATAAAAATATGGATAAAAACTCTTAGCCAACCAACACCCCTGCTGCTGCCAAGGTGGCGGAGGTGAAGGTTGCCCCCATTTTGGATCTGGAGATGGGGGTACCGAAAAATGCACATATCCCAAACCAGCAAAATCAGAGACCCAGAAGGCCTTCAGGCCAATCACAAACAGGTGGTGGTCAATCAGGTAATCTCACCAATGGGACCCTAACTCCCCTGATTATATAAGTCCCAGATACAAGGGCAACCAACCTATCTTAAGGTATGTATGGACTCCCCCAACCCAAGGGGGGAACCTAATCAGGTAAGAACTACTCTGGGAAACTTCCCTCCTAACTTCCCTGAGGAGGGCAGTAATCTCCCAAATGCTGGGTTAAGTTTTTTTCCCAGGTATCCCCAAAACCCCAACCTGCAGGACAACCCTCCTTTCTTTCCCCATTTTCAGGAGCCCAGACTACCCAATCTGGGAGAGGGGAGGCCAAGGGTGGAGGGTTACCAAAATCCACAATATCCAGGGTACTCCGGGACCAGGGATTTGTGGGGTTCCCAGAACCCCACAAACCAAGGGTCTGTCACCCCAGAACAATGACTGGGAGAGAACCCTGACAACTCACTGGTTCCAGAAAAGAAGGCACAGGAGTAAGGGGGGTGTAAAGCCTTAGAGGAAGCTTCCTTCCTCACTTGTGAAAAGCACCTGGACCCCCAGGAACCGGAACAAACATCTCTTTTCCCGAGAATCTTCAACCCATGGAACAGAGGGTGGGTAGGAGAAATAAAGACAATAAAAAGGCCCATTTTGTGGAGGAAGTTAGTGTCCTCCAGTTTGAAGGGGAAGAATCCTTAGAGGATTCTGGGAAATAAAACGTCTCCTTCAGGGACGGGGGAACTTCTCCCAAAGAAAAATGGGTCCCAAGAGATCTAAATGAAGACTGGATGAGTGTGGGGACTGATTCAGAGCCCCCCATCCCTGAACCCGAGAATGGTCATCCTGAGAAAGAAATAGTAATGGAGGGACCCTCCCCACTGTAGGGAGAATTCTCTGTTTAGGCTGAATTTCCTAACCTAGTGAGTCCCCCAGCAGCTTTGCTGGATTTCTGGAGTTTGTTTTTTTCCATCCTGCCAAGAGTGAGACTCTTTTTCTCCCACTCTTGGACATAAATGTGTGTAATTCCTTTGAATGTCAATGTGTTCTATGGGCTATGGGGTCTTTTACTCCATAGGGTCTCATATGTTTTGCTATGTGTGTTACAATGCACCCTCTGTGCCGTAGCACAGGGACGTCCTAGCGGACCTCCGTCATAGACTCCATACCCAGGGACTGACTACTGTCTCCCCGGGCATGTAAAGTAACCATTGGCTTTACTAGACCTAAATTTACTAACAGAACTAGTACAAACCATCCTATTGTGGACGTACTAGTAGGGGTAATTCGATTACTCCTGGGTCTGTTATTCGAGGGGGCACTGTCCCGTCCCCCCTCGTCGAGTTTTGGCTGGTGGCAGTGGAAACTACTTGTTATATTCGACCCTGAATATAACCCTGTGGGATTCTTCCCATTGTTGGAGATTGATACTTTTCCTCGTTAATCTCTAACATACCACCGGTTTATTTATCTTAAATAAATCTATCGGTTGGTATTTTCTGCCAGAACTCGGTTTTTAAAATGGCGTCTGTGTTCGTCTCTGTGACTCCTAAACCAAAGGTTGAGCTGTTTGTTCCACTTTTGGCGGGCTTCTGTACAGAGACCCTCCAAAGTGGTGCCATTCTGTCTGGGTTACCAGAGGGGTGTGGGAGGGGGTTTAGGCACCCTGGACTGAGTTGCCTTGCCAACTCCGGTCGCACACTAGTGTGATTGGCCCAAGTGGTGAGCCACCCCGCTCACCACTTAGCGTGTTTTGATTGAAAGCTAGGCTGAATGAATGGGGGTTTTCTGCATAAAAGCAGGGCTTTTGGGACTGGATCTTCAGAAGTCGCCACAGGACCTAAGAATCCGACGAGGGTAAAGCTGAGCCGACCTGCAACGACGACACCTCCGGTGGAGCCCTGCTGAACCGACTCACCACTCACTGCCGGAGAGTCTCTTCCCCTGACTGGTGGGAACAACCAGTCTCCTTTGCTTTTTCTTCGCTCCAGGACGCAGTGGTCGAATTGCCTGTGCAGAGCACCTTGGCAACCGGATAGCCACTACCCCTGTACCGCGACCAAAAGGTGGCGCCTTGTAACGGAGCACTCCGCGGCTGGTCTCTTCCCTGGTGGTGCACCGGACTTCACTTTTCTTCGATGACGAGATCATCTCTACTCTTGGCAAAAACCCGACATGCATCCACCACCAGGAACAACTGCCCCCGCCGGAGCTGTCTCTCCACAAACAAGGTACTGTGTCCGCCTGACTTCCCTTTCTGCAGGATAGAGTGAGGTGTCTTAATCCTCGCCTTTCCATTGGGTCGCCTCCAAGCATTCTTTAACTTTCTGTTCTGAACTGGTCCAATCTTTCCATAATAATTTGCGATAAAGACTCGAAGCGCATTTCCACTGAGACACTTTTGGGACATATCGCCTTGCCTCTCTCCGAGTGGGCCTGGCCTCTGAACTTTGTCATCTGCAGTAGACCCTGCCTTACTTGCCTTGCATTTGTCCAAAAAGTATTGGTAACGAGTTGATTTCATAACCTGCCTTATTTTTCTCTCCCATCCTAACGAATATTAGAGTGCCATCCAGGTTAAAGCATACACCTCTGTCGGCAAATAAGTGATGCCGGTAAACCTAGACTTGTCGAGCTATTGTAAGGGGGATTGATCTTTTTCTTCGTATAAGTAATTGTGATTGAAGTGTTTGCCGTATTAGTGCCAGAGTGTTTTCCATAGATGTGTTGTTATAAATAAATACCTTTATATCTTTACACCAAAGCCTTGTTCCGTGTTTGCTTGTTCTACTGTGTAAATTGCCCTATTTTGTATACTCCACATACTGCCTAACTCTTCTTGAGGGAAGTCTGACTGCTCAGCCACATCTACCAAGTGAATCTGTGTGGTACAGACTGCTACCAAGTGGGCTTACTGCCAAACACCTGTAGTCCTAAATCTTTTGCAGTGGTCCCAGAGGGAACTGCACAGGTTTCCGCCTAACACTGGTGTACAGCGGTGGGATTTGTATCGAGTATACAGTTTAGAGTGCTTTTCGACACTTTAGGATAACTAACCACAAAGCTTAGCACTAAAAGCAACTTTCAAAAACATGTCTACTATGGAAGCTTACAGTCAAGAATCCTTGTCAGGTGAAAATACTGAGAGTTTACGAGCTCTCTGTAGGCAAGAGAATCTTTCTGTAAGAGGCAAGAAGTTAGAACTGATAGCGAGATTGCTGGAAAACCAAAGTCTGGGTACTGGTTCAGAGGAACCAACTTCTCCAGCAGATGTAGATAACAGTGATGGTGTTGATCTAAATCGTAATTCTGACGATAGTGATGAAGTGGCTAAAGAGGAAGGAGAGGCTAACGAAACTGTCTCCCCTGCTCCTCTACTTGCCTTACCAGCTGTACCTACGGGGCCCATACCAGGTCCCACATGTAACCCTGCTTATTTTGAACTTTAAAAAATGAAGCTCGAATTAGAATACAAACGGTCTTGGCTCAATCTGAAAGAAACCAAGAGCTCGAGTTCAGACGGATGAATTCCCAGGCTGAGCAGAAGCAAGCTGAGTTAAGACTCAGAGAAATAGAACTTAATCACGAATTAGAGATGAAAAAGTTGTCTGTGGAAAATGCTTCTCTCTCCTCTGGTTCCTCTAGAAGCTCCAGTCCCAAAAGACCCCGGATGCTGAAGGAATTAGTGGGTATGTATGAACCGAGATTGGATTTGTTGGATTGGTTAAAACTGTTTGAGTACAATCATGGGCTCCAGGACATCCCCGGGAATGATTTACTTCCCTGGTTGTTCTCTAGGCTCCCCCCTGTTGTGACTGATGTGGTAATGGAGTTGGGGGAGGCGGATAAGACGGATTACGAAAGTGTGAAACTAGCTTTGATAGCTAGATTTGGGAAGACCCCTTCCCAGTATCTTAAGAGGTTTAGAACCCTCAAAAAGCATGATGGTACCCCTTGGGCTACCTGGGTGAGTGAAGGGTTGAAAAACTTAGAGGGATGGATTAAGGGTTACAAAGTGAACATTTATGAGGGTATGAAGAATCTTTTTATGTTGGAGTCTATTTATGATGCCTGTTCTCCTGAGCTCAGACATCACTTTGCTGATTCGAAGGAATTGGATTCCCGGAAGCTGGCTAAGGCTGCTGACTTATGGGTTGCCAACAGGGCTACTCATAAGGATTCTGGGGCAACTCAGAAGAAGGATGAGGGAAAACAGCCTAAAAAAGACTCAAAAGAGAATTCGAATAACTCAAATTCCAAAGAGGGCCCCAAACAAAACCAGAAGGGTAAGCCACAAGGAAAACCGCAGCAGAATAGTGTGTCTTCTGGTGCCAAACCGGAAGGAGGCCAGAACAAGCCACCATTCCAAAAAGCATTCGGTAAATGCTTTGTTTGTGGCTCGACTGACCACGTGAAAGGAGATCCCAGATGTAAGGTTAAAACTTCAGGGGTCCAACTTGTCTCCTTAGTCTTCGCTCCAGAGGAGGAAGTCCAAATGGCAAGTGGAAACTTTCTAGTGGTAGCTGATGAACCCATTGGAGTCTCAGCCAGCGTTTCTTTAGTATCTCTGGGGTTGTGGGAACAACAGAATTTAGACGTCTATAATTCTATCCCCGATAATACTAAAGAGTATTATAAGGACAGTGTCCAGGTGAATGGTCAGGAGACTCCTGCCATTAGGGACACTGGGGCCAGCATAACTGTGGTGGATAAATCATTTTTTAAGGCTGAGGATGTTGCTAAGGCACCCAAACGCCTCACCAAGTTAGCTGGAGGGCCTGTGCAGATGCTTCCCCAATTACCAGTTCTCATCCAGTGTAACAACATGACTGTAAAGATCCCTGTCAGCATACAGAGTGAGGTAACAGGACGCGTACTGTTGGGTAACGATTTGAAAACTCTCGGAGTTGTATCGGATACTCCCAGACCTCCTAGTAAACGGTTACAGGAGCTAACCAGACCTGCAAGAGAGAGGACCATGCGCGGTACTCTCCAGGAGATGATGAAGAAAGAAATCACTCCTGCTCCACTGGAATTGTTGGCCGCTGTCTCGAAGAAACCAGAAGCGAAAGGGAAACCTAAGACTTCTATCCCGAAACCAGCAGCCAGCATTTCGGTGCAGCCAACAAGGACTTCCCCGCGGTTGTCCAAAGTTACACCCGTAACTCCACCTCCAGCTGAGGCTGAGAGGGAGGTACAACCCTGTGTGGTAGAATTAGACTCTGACGAAGAGCTAATGGAAGGCCAGGAACTCATTGGAGATCTGGATCCTGTTGACCATCCTGAGCTGCAGTCTTTACTGGCAGAAGGTGGACCCAGCAGGGCAGACTTCAGTAAGGGACAGAGAGAATGTCCAACTCTGGAAGGTCTTCGCCACCAGGCAGAAGCTCAGGCTGAAGGGCAAGAGCCTGGGAAATACAGGTTGCACTGGGAAGATGGCCTCTTCTACAGTGAACCGACCGAGTCTGCACCTGGAGACTACAAACGACTTGTAGTACCCCAAGAGAACAGACCACAGTTCTTGCAGTTAGCCCACGAGATTCCTTTGGCTGGTCACTTGAGTTTCAAGAAGACTAAGGAAAGGCTCTCTCTCTACTTTTATTGGCCAAAGATGGGGGCCGAAGTAGAAAAACACTGCAGGAGCTGCCACACCTGCCAGACCTCTGGTAAGGTTGGCTCCAAGAATGTTGCAGCGTTAGTGCCTCTTCCAGTTGTGGGAGTCCCATTTGAGAGAGTAGGGATTGACATTGTTGGTCCCCTTGATCCTCCAACCTCCTCAGGCAACAGGTTTATACTTGTTGTAGTAGACCATGCTACTAGGTATCCTGAGGCAATTCCTATGAGGACTGTTACAGCTCCGGCTGTGGCTAAGGCCCTCCTTGGTATTTTTACTAGGGTCGGGTTTCCTAAGGAAGTAATCTCTGACAGGGGGTCAAACTTTATGTCCCACTACATGAAAGCCATGTGGAAAACCTGTGGAGTTACTTACAAGTTCTCAACAGCTTATCACCCACAAACAAATGGGTTGGTAGAACGGTTCAACCGAACCATGAAGAGCATGATAGGTGCTTTAGAAGAACCCCTTAAGCGTAAGTGGGACCTTCTACTGCCATGCCTTCTATTTGCTTATAGAGAAGTCCCTCAGGAAGGAGTAGGTTACTCTCCCTTCGAGCTTCTCTATGGTCATCCCGTCAGAGGTCCATTGGCCCAGATTAAGGAGGGGTTGGAGAGTGCTCCTTCCCCCAAGCCAGTCAGAATGACTGACTACGTGATAGGTCTCCGGAGGAGAATGTCGCACATGATGACAGAAGCAAGCGATAACTTGAAAGCTGGACAAGCATTGGTCAAGCACTGGCACGATCAAAAGGCTAACATGGTTGAGTTCGCTCAAGACCAGCTCGTTCTCGTTATGATCCCGACAAGGCAGAGGGCCTTGCAAGACAAATGGATGGGACCCTTCAGAGTTGTGGGTAAACTCGGAGAGGTCAACTATCTGGTGGACTTGGGCAATCCCAAGGAGGCTCCGACAGTCTTCCACACCAACCGACTCAAAGCGTATGTCTCAAGACCTGATGTAGGAGCGTTGCTTCTAGCATCATCCGAGGAAGAAGAAGAGAGTGAAGCTCTTCCGGATCTCCTCAGAGGCTTACCTTTGGACGAAAAAGTTGAAAGAGTAAATCTCTCTTCAAATCTGACACCCGAGCAACAAGAAGAGTGAAAATCTATGTTGAATCAGTTTTCCTCTCTGTTCTCGCTCTCACCAGGCTTGACCCCTTGAGGCCAGCATAACATACTCACTGGGGACTGTCTGCCAGTCAAAAGCAGAGGAAACCGAATGTCAGAAAATGTACAAACCCACATGAAAGGTGAGGTCAGCAAGATGCTCGATCTCGGGGTAATAGAGCCCTCTACTAGTCCATGGTCTAGCCCAGTTGTGTTAGTACCAAAGGCCGGATCTAAAGAGCTTAGATTCTGCGTGGATTATAGAGCTCTTAATGCAGTCACCAAGACTGATGCCCACCCTTTGCCAAGAACAGATGGGTTGGTGGATAAACTTGGCGCTGCCAAGTTCCTCAGCACATTTGACTTGACATCAGGCTATTGGCAAATAGCCCTGACAGACCATGCCAAGGAGAAAACTGCATTTTCTACCCCCGTTGGCTTATACCAGTTTAAGGTAATGCCTTTAGGATTGAAGAATGCACCTGCTACCTTTCAACGGATGGTAAACCAGGTTCTGAATGGGATGGAGGACTTCTGCATGGCATACTTGGATGACATAGCAGTGTTCAGCAATTCCTGGGAAGAACATGTAACCCACCTGAGGGATGTTTTGCAGGCTCTTGGACAAGCCAATCTGACCATAAAGGCGAGTAAATGCCAAATTGGACAGAGTAAAATAGTCTATCTTGGACATGAGGTAGGAGGTGGAGAAATACGGCCTTTGCTCAGTAAGATTGAAGCTGTGCAAAATTGGACAACACCTACTACTCAAACCCAAGTGAGAGCCTTCCTAGGCCTCACTGGGTATTACAGGAATTTCATCGAGAACTATGGGACCATAGCTTCTCCACTGAATGTCATCTCCTCGCCCAAATTTCCTAAAAAGGTTAGATGGAACGAGGAGTGCAATCAGGCTTTTGAAAACCTGAAAAAGGCTCTTTGCCAAGCCCCAGTACTCAGAGCTCCTGATTACCGCCAACACTTCATTGTGCAGACAGATGCTTCAAATGTAGGAATAGCTGCCGTACTCAGTCAACTGGATGGTAAAGGTAGGGAGCACCCCGTTTGCTTCATCAGCCGCAAGCTGAAGGATCCTGAAACAAGGTGGGCAACAATCGAGAGTGCTTTGCTATCGTGTGGGCTCTGAAGAAGTTTAGGCCATACTTGTATGGTTCTACTTTTGTCATTCAGACTGACCACCAACCCTTGAGATGGTTAATGCAAATGAAAGGGGAAAACGCGAAACTATTGAGATGGTCGATCTGCCTGCAAGGGTTTGATTTCACCATTGAGCACAGGTCAGGGTGTCACCACCAAAATGCTGATGCTCTCTCTAGGATGTATGTCATCGACTAGAGGTATGAGATTCATCCAGGAGTGGATTAAATCCTCCTGTCCTTTAGTCTGGGGGGGGCGAGTGTTAGGGAGAATTCTCTATTTAGGCTGAATTTCCTAACCTAGTGAGTCCCCCAGCAGCTTTGCTGGATTTCTGGAGTTTGTTTTTTTCCATCCTGCCAACAGTGAGACTCTTTTTCTCCCACTCTTGGACATAAATGTGTGTAATTCCTTTGAATGTCAATGTGTTCTATGGGCTATGGGGACTTTCACTCCATAGGGTCTCATATGTTTTGCTATGTGTGTTACAACACACCCTCCGTGCCGTAGCACTGGGGCGTCCTAGCGGACTTCCGTCATAGACTCCATTCCCAGGGACTGACTACTGTCTCCCCGGGCATGTAAAGTCACCATTGGCTTTACTAGACCTAAATTTACTAACAGAACTAGTACAAACCATCCTATTGTGGACGTACTAGTAGGGGTAATTCGATTACTCCTGGGTCTGTTATTCGAGGGGGCACTGTCCCGTCCCCCCTCGTCGAGTTTTGGCTGGTGGCAGTGGAAACTACTTGTTATATTAGACCCCGAATATAACCCTATGGGATTCTTCCCATTTTTGGAGATTGATACTTTTCCTCGTTAATCTCTAACATACCACCTGTGTATTTATCTTAAATAAATCTATCAGTTGGTATTTTCTGCCAGAACTCGGTTTTTAAAATGGCATCTGTGTTCGTCTCTGTGACCCCTAAACCAAAGGTTGAGCCCTTTGTTCCACTTTTGGCGGGCTTCTGTACAGAGACCCTCCAAAGTGGTGCCATTCTGTCTGGGTTACCACAGGGGTGTGGGAGCGTGTTTAGGCACCCTGGACTGAGTTGCCTTGCCAACTCCGGTCGCACTCTGTTGTGATTAGCCCAAGTGGTGAGCCACCCCGCTCACCACTTAGCGTGTTTTGATTGACAGCTAGGCTGAATGAATAGGGGTTTTCTGCATAAAAGCAGGGCTTTTGGGACTGGATCTTCAGAAGTCGCCACAGGACCTAAGAATCCGACGAGGGTAAAGCTGAGCCGACCTGCAACGACGACACCTCCGTTGGAGCCCTGCTGAAGCGACTCACCACTTCCCGACGATAGAGGAGATCTCCCTGCCGGAGAGTCACTTCCCCTGACTGGTGGGAACAACCAGTCTCCTTTGCTTTCTCTTCGCTCCAGGACGCAGTGGTCTAATTGCCCGTGCAGAGCACCTCGGCAACCGAATAGCCACTACCCCTGTTCCGCGACCAAATGGTGGTGCCTTGTGACGGAGCACTCCGCGGCTGGTCTCTTCCCTGGTGGTGCACCAGACTTCACTTTTCTTCGACAACGAAATCATCTCTACTCTTGGCAAAGACCCGACGTGCATCCACCACCAGGAACAACTGCCCCCGCCGGAGCTGTCTCTCCACAAACAAGGTACCGTGTCCGCCTGGCTTCCCTTTCTGCCGGATAGAGTGAGGTGTCTTAATCCTCGCCTTTCCATTGGGTCGCCTCCAAGCGTTCTTTAACTTTCTGTTCTGAACTGGTCCAATCTTTCCATAACAATTTGCGATAAAGACTCGAAGCGCATTTCCACTGAGACACTTTTGGGACATATCGCCTTGCCTCCCTCCGAGTGGGCATGGCCTCTGAACTTTGTGATCTGCAGTAGACCCTGCCTTTCTTGCCTTGCATTTGCCTGAAAAGTATTGGTACAGAGTTGATTTCATAACCTGCCTTATTTTTCTCTCCCGTCCTAACGAATATTAGAGTGGCATCTAGGTTAAAGCATACACCTCTGTCTGCAAATAAGCGATGCCGGTAAACCTAGACTTGTCGAACTATTTTTAGGGGGATTGATCTTTTTCTTCGTAAAAGTAATTGTGATTGAAGTGTTTGCCGTATTAGTGCCAGAGTGTTATCCATAGATGTGCTGTTATAAATAAATACCTTTATATCTTCACACCGAAGCCTTGTTCCGTGTTTGCTTGTTCTACTGTGTAAATTGCCCTATTTTGTATACTCCACATACGGCCTAACTCTTCTTGAGGGAAGTCTGACTGCTCAGCCACAGCTACCAAGTGAATCTGTGTGGTACAGACTGCTACCAAGCGGGTTTACTGCCAAACACCTGTAGTCCTAAATCTTTTGCACTGGTCCCAGAGGGAACTGCACAGGTTTCCGCCTAATACCCACAAATTGTTTGTAGTGACTGCCACCCGGTAAGCGAGGACAGCATAAAGCTAAGGGGATTCCAAAATCTCCACTATTTCAGGATGCCAAATTATCATTACAGATTCTCAGACTCCAAATAGTCCAAAATGCCACGGTGTCAGAGTCCAAAATAAAGAAATTCACCACCCAGCTTGCCCAAAATACTCATTGGGCCTCATTACACGGAAGGCGGTAATGGTTAACGGCCACCGTTAATGGTAACGGTGACCGTTAACCATTACCGCCTTACTACAAGGTGCTTTAACGCGTGCCTTTTGCAGGCGTTAAAAACCAACCCGCTAAGGGACCTCGGAGCTAATTACGGCACCGCAAAATTGCGGTGCCGTAATTAGCGCCTTCCCCATTCCCATAGAGCCCTATGGGGCAGAAATGGGAATGGGGAAGGGCAAAGCGGAAGGGGGATTTACCACCCCACCAACCTTGGAATGGGGCGGTAAATCCCCTTTCCGCCAAGGCGGTGCCGGTAATTTACCGGCATGGTCCAGGGTGCTAATAGCACCCTGGATCACCGCCTTCCGTGTAATGAGGCCCATTACCTTTGCCCTCTTAAGGAGAAGGAGGGGAGATTTTATGCCCCGGTCCAAGTGCAAGGGCAATGTGCAATTTAAAGAAGGGCCTTTGAGCAGATAAATTCAGGAAGGGGGAGAGATATCAGATCCCTCTCACCCCTCATCCTGGACAACTCCAGAACTTCGACAGGAATGAAATTCCTGTAGAGAGAAGAGCAGATTTGGAAATAAAAATTGGGCGACACAAAGTCAAAAACCTGGTCAATAGTCGTGACTCCAGAGGGCACACCCTCTCTACTAGGGAATTACATAGTGCGTAGGTTGTCTCCCCTAATAGACTGTGTGAACAAGGTCCTCTGGACTCAGATTAACAGGCCAATAACATTAAAACATAGTGTCAACCATGGTAGTTTAAACAGCACATGCCACATGGTTGAACAAAAATCTGATCATATTGAGTTTCATTTCCAGAATAATCAAATATCTGATGTGACAGTAAGTGCTGTAGGACAACAAACTGGTGATGGGAACTCCTCTCCATTCCTGAAAATCAACCTTCCTTCCAGTTTTAAGTGGCATTCCACACTGGAAGGAAATACTTTGAAATTTTATACTGATCCCCAATCTGAAAATCCAAATTCTATAGTCACACCAGCTCCAAGTTTAGGTGATATTCAGAAAAATATAGAGCAGTTGTTCAATCCTTTTCAGTTAAATGATCGGAAGGAGTCTGTTCTCGGCCGAGTGTGCGTGAACAACGGTAAGAGCTTCATCAGCGAAGCCACGTTTTGACAGCTCCCAAAAGATCCAGCTAATGCCACATTTAAATTGATCGATAAGTGGGAAATGGGCCTGGAAACTCCCAATACCAAACATCTCCTGCCTAGCAGGTGTATGCTCATAGGTAACAAAAGCATAGAACATAATTGTTGAGTCGTGCAAGATGTCCTTGCTGCATTCTATATAGGCAGTGACATTCTCAATCTGTTTGCCTTTAATTTGGACCTGATAAATTACAAAGCCTGGTCCTGACTAGGGGGAAATCTCATGGACATTGATGATTCAGAAAAAGCATTTTGGTCAGCCCAATTGCTGCCGTATGCAGTTGAAGTTCAATTTGGAGAGGAGGTCACCATCCCAGGGCAGACACGACTATTCCCACTTGAATTACAAATTAAAAGAGGACATAAACTGCAAAATCCTGACACATATGTACACCTCAATTCCCATATCCAATAGCAGGGGTTGGGGTTAAATCCAACCCCATTAGTCAATGTAGAACGCAACACCATTCCAATAGTGGTGGATAACACCAACCTCAGGAGCATCACTCTGAGCGCAGGCACCATTATTGGAATGGCGGTTGATGACCGACATTTTTCCATGGATCTTGGAAATGAACTGATAGGACCAATCCCCAATGACTGTTTTGACAATGACAGTGATAATGACTTATCACCAGACAGGATCTTCACCTAGCAAGGGGGGAATTTCCTGCTGTACTCTTCCTGCCCTTACGGGGAGGAGGAGGTGACCTGTGACCTCAGGCAGGATGAGGTGATATTCCAGGTCCACAATCACTGCCTCTCCTACCTGAAATCCTATGTCCAGGTCAATACTCTAACTAGAGACCTCTCCACACAGCTGGAGGAGGCCGCTGAGATAGCAAAACCGGAAGTCTTTCCAGGCTTCAGGCAAATAGTGAAGAGCGGTTCAACCTAGCTGATGCCTGTGAGACTCCAGAGCAAAAGCAAAAGATGAAACAGGTGTTCTTAGATTTTCCAGATCTCTTTGCTGTGGACTCCTACGACTGTGGTTGCACCGAAATCCATACTACAACAATTCCCACAGACCCTGGAATGACTGGAGTCCCTGACGAAAATCATCAAAAACCATGTGTCCCGTGGGATAATTCTTCCAGTCCACAGCACCTTTAAAAATCCGGTGATTGTGATTTTAAACCAAATGGCCAATGTAGACTCTGCGCAGACCTGAGGGAGCTAAATAAACAGGTCCATATGTCCCAAGAGCATCTCGTCTACATTGACCAGGGGCTGACCCATATCCAGGGGTCAAAGATATAAACAGACAGTGACCTGAGAAATGGCTACTGGGCCGTGCCTGTCAGTAGAGAGGACCAATACAAGCTGGCATTTACCTTCGGGGGGCAGCAGTACACGTGAACCCGGGCTCCCTTCGGATACATAAACTCCGGCAACAAATTCAAAATCTTCCTACACAAGGCCATGCCCGACTTGGGTGAAAGGGGTAACGTAGCCTATGTGGATGATGTCTTGATAAAAAGCTCAACTGTGGAGGAACACAAAGCGGAAATACGTTATGTTCTGACCCAGTTGAGGGTTGCCTAGCAAAGCTATCTTTCCATAAGACCCCACAAATCTGCGTGAGCTAAGAAGCCTCCTTGGACTGACTACTTACAGTAGGTAGTTCATTGAGGATTTTGCAGAGATCACAAGACCCCTGATCCATCTGTTGAAGTGGGGATCAAGTGAGAGTGTGGTCCAGAACAAGCCGAGGCAGTAAAACAACTCAAAAGAAACCTCTCACAAGCGCCTTGTCTAGCTTACCCTGTCAAAAACAAGGAGTTTTTCTTGGAGACAGGGTTCTCAAATACATGCCTGACAGCAGTATTATATCAAAAGCAAGACAATGTCAATAAAGTCAGCTCCGATGCAAGCAAGACTTTATCCTGTGTGGATGAAAAATTCAATGATTGTGAGAAGGCACTCCTGGCAATGGTGTGGGATTGAAAAATTACTGCCCGTTCATCTAGGTGTCAAGTGTTGGTGGGGAGTGTAGGGTTACAGAAAACAGTCCCTAAGTGCAGGGGTTGCCGGGGAGGCAGTGCAGGTGTGCAACTGGCAGGGGAGAGGACCTGGGCCCGAGATCAGAGAGTGTCCAGGTAACCAGTGCAGTTTCAGCCAGGAGTTCAGCAGAGGAGAGGACGAGCGCAAGCAGAAGCAAAGAGGAAGGTTTTGAAGTGCTTCTAGAACTGGAGATGGTTCTCCTCAAGTTTCAGGGAGGCAGGGAGGTTGTTCCAGAAGGAGGCCCCAGCTGAAGATAGAGATCTACCACCAACTTGTTGCTTGGAGAAGCGACTGACCCTGAGGGAGTTTGAGGCGGATGTGCAAAGTGCTCGAGAAGGAAGATATTTAGGAAGAGAGAGTTGAAGGTATTGAAGCCTCAGGCCCTAGAAGGCCTTGTGGACAATGCAGAGGGTTTAACATAATTGAGAAGTAGAGGTTTTGAGTGGCAGATATTGGAGCACGCCCATATGTGTTATTTTTCTGAAACGTATCTGTGTAACTAATGGTAAGTATTGACAGCCAATTGAGGCTTGTCACAATGGGGGATATCACTCCACTGATGCATCTGTGTAAAACCTTGCCAAAGCATGTGCCTATGCTCAAACAGTATAGTGCTGAGTGCTTCAAGGGCACAGCCAACAAGATGTTTGTGCCATGGCCATAAGGGGATTTGCTGTCAAAATCGGTTTTGCAACACATGACCACATACTTACACACTGCGCACACAGGGAAGAATTTTAAAAGAGGTTAGCTATTTTAGAACTCTTGAAGATGTACCTGGAGGAGCGAGACAATCCACCTCCTGAGGATTGGATGCTTAATCAGTGCAGGGAGGAAGGTTTTGAGCCTTCTGCTCACCTTACCTCACCCGAAGTAAACAGCGATAGTACACAAGATGTAGGATTCTATTCGTTAAGGGAACTAAAAGTGGCAACAGGTTATAGCAATCTGATATATGAACCGCCTGCCTACAGCAGTGACAATAGTCCAGAAAAGGCTAAAGAAAGGAGGATATCTTTAAGATCTTACAGGACAAGGAGGAGAAAAGAGAATGACCAGATATATGAACAGAGATAGAACAGGAGATAACTAGATGGAGCAGGGAAAATGATAAAACTGACTAGGTAAAGCTCATACAGAAAGAATGGATGGGTGGACAGACATTGCTCAAGCTCGATGGGAAAAGTACGGAGGAAGTTAGGCAAAGGGAAGATCAAGACGAACATGATAGAAAAGACAGGGAATAAGAGAAAAGATTGAAACAAGATGAGCACAAGAGAAGGAATAGGCAGAGACAAGAACAGATGTATCAGGAAGAACAGCAAATGAAAGAGGAAAGGGCAGAGGAGCAAAGGAAGTATGATAATAGGCAGAGAGCAATCGAAGAACGAGCTAGGTAAGAAAAGAAGAGAGAAGAGGAGGAAGCACAGAAATTACAGGATAAAAGAATACAAGGACAAAGGGAAGAAGAGCAAAGGGCGAATGAATAAAGTGAAGAGAAAAGACAGGAAGAGGATAGAGTTAGATGGGACGCGAGAAAGCAAAGAGAATTAGACGAAGAAATGGAGCAAAAAAGAAGACGAAGGGAACGCGATATTGATCACATTCAGAAAGAGTTACTGGAATTGAGTCCAGTAATATCATGGGGCAATATAGAGGAGTTCCTCACGTCACATGGAGCAATGTCAGGGCCATCTAGGGTAACACTAGAGGAGAATGTTGACATAAGGAGCATTGGGAGAAGATCGATAAAACCTATCAAGACTTAAGAGAAAGTAGCAGAGTGGGAAGCCGAGGGAAGGGAGAATAATCTGTGGTCCTCCATTCACAAAGCAAGGAAAGAGACCCGTTCAGTCTCGAGCATAGAGCCTTTTCCTTAGACAGGCTGACTTTAAATAAGGGTTAAGGGGACAAAAGTCATACTAGCTGGGGGCTAGATTTGTCAGACAAAGGGAGAGAAACCTTCTGTGGGGAATAGGGGGGAAGTGCATGCAGTCCTGAGGGATGTCTGCTGACAGACAAGGAAGTGAGATGGACTGATCTAGAGCAGCCTACGGACAGGATGCCAGATCCCATAGTGTATCCATAGAAACCTAAAGGGCGATCGCATAGCGAGAAGGGAGAGTCAGAACCATATGTGAGCAGGATGAGGTCATTGCCAGGAAGAAGTCGATTAGGATCCATTGTCCCCACTATGGATAGGCAGACAATGGGAGCGGATTGCGGATTTGGGTTCACACAGTTCCCCTTATTGGAGAAAGGAAGGGCCAGGCCACAATATATTCCTGGCAACAAATGGATGAGGATCACTTAAGATGTAAACTTCCCAGTTTAATGGTGGGTGCGGGGAAATTGATTTATGAGCTAGAAAAGATGACATGGGCAAATACTCTAGCAATAGGGGACATTAAGGGTCTCCTAGCAGCTATTCTTGGGGAAAGGGCTGATGACATTTGGACGAGAGAAGGATACTCAAGTGTCAATGCACAGGACACAGCACACTTTGGAGCACCATTTAACAATTGTAGAGCAGATGTCTGGAGAGCGCTCAGGGTGCAGTATCCTGACACATCATACATGGGTGCGTTTATGGCACGTAAGATGAAAGATGATGATGATGATCTGCTCACTTATATTCAAAGTATTCAGGAATGGTGGACTCTTGAAAGGATGGAGCAATGGGGGAAATCAGTGGCAGTATTTTACCACATTCTATGTCAGTGATTACCGGAACAAGTAGAGAGACAGCTCAAAAAAATAGTGGAAATGCAAGCAAAGCCGTGAGCAGAGATACAGTTGACTATAGCGCATCCTTGTCGACTGTTACAAGAGAAAAATAATAAGAAGAAAGATGCTAGAAAACTTGAGGAAGCCATGTTAGTTCCAAAAAAATTGTCGAAGTACACCATAGAATGGGCGGTACTGACAAGCGGAGAAGGATTCGGAATGCAATAAACAGTGGGTTCATCGTAATCAAATAATCAATGCCAAGTGGATCAAAGAGGGAATGGGTTTATGCCACAAGGCAGATGAATGGCCGACAGAGGAACGGGTGGTTTTCAGAAGAATCAAGGCGGTTTTCAGAATATGCAGAATGATAATCAGTAATGTGCAAGGAGGATTCAACCTCAACCAAGGGGGGCTAATCAGAAGAGCTCCTCCTGTATTTTGGACATGTGGAATGACAGTACACATTGCACGCCCATGTGGAAGCCAAGGGTATGCACAGAATGGGCAAGTCTCAAGAGGGGGGCAGCTTACCAACAAGCATTTAGCTCTCAAGTTGGAGATGGGTAGTGTATCAAGCACAAGCGCTGCAAATGCAACAGGCATTGCAGCCACAGCAGGCACCATTGAATCCGCCGCAAAGACAGTCACAGCACGCACCCATGCAGATATAACAGAATGCAAACACAGGTCAGGTACTGACACCTAGAGTAAGGGGTGTCACTGTGGTAGGAGGAAGTTCTTTTAAAGGTACAGGAATAAGTATCTATCCACAATAGGACAGCTCACAGGGCGACTTAATGTGTTCAGTTCTATTAGTGACACCAGACCCTCAAGAGGAACCAAGGATATATGTAATAGGAGGCAACTCTTTTTCTTTTTTAGTAGACACTGGGGCTACTTGTTCATGTATACGAGAGGGAAAATATCCAATGTTGGGAAATGCCATGAATGCACAAGCTTTCTCTGGAACTACAAGTAGAGTTCCTTTTACTGATGAATTACCAGTCTCTATAGGAGAATGTGACATGTCTGTTCCATTATTGTATTCAAAGCAGACACCGGTTAACATTGTAGCATGAGATTTAATGATGAAGCTTAATATGACGATTTGTTTTAAAGATGAAGGTATAGTGTGTTCTACTCCAGGGATACATTATATGTGGGCACATTTAAATTTGCCTTTACAGGGCAAATAGCTCTGCGAGGAATGCCATTAATGCCAGAAGTCTTTCTTTATTGGGTATGCATTTTGTTGACATGGCTACCCGGCTTAGTGGGAAAGATTATGAGAATACCTGATGAGTTTTTGTTCAGGCCACAGATACCTATAGACGAAGAGGGGAGACAGACTATTCCCCTAGAGTTAAATGCAGCCATAATGCAGGGGAAATCATCCATGCTAGAAGCAACAGCCCATGGAGAACAGTGATTGCCATTGGGGAAGGGTATAGATTAACTGATGTCACTGACAAGGGTCTGTTTAGAGATGATCCATCAGATGATGAAGTAATATTCAAGATGAGAATTACATGTTGGATCAGAATAGAGAACGAGAGATCCCACGGCAAATGGTGATAGTGTGTCAGCGCCCAGCATTTTTTGATGAAGACTTGGAAAAGGTACCAAACTCTTTATGGACTACAGGCCCCTATGATGTAGGCCTACTAACAGGGATAGGAGAGGTTAAGATTAAGCTGAAGCCAGGAGCAATTTTACCTTGAGCAAGACAGTACCCAATGTCTCGAAAAGGTGGATAAGGGTGTTTTTAAATTATATGAGCCATGATGGAACAAGGTATTTTAGTGATGTCAGAGTAACTGTATAATACCACGGTGTACCCTGTGAAAAAATCAGGAGGGTCATGGAGATTTATTCAAGATATGAGACAAATTAACCACAATGTAGAGGCAGAGTTTCCTTTAGTTTTGAATCTGGCAACGATATAGTGTAGTATCCCAGCAGAAGCACAATAATTTAATAGCGATTGACTTGAAAAAAGCATTTTTTTCAATCCCGTTGCATAAGGACTCCCAAGACCTTACGTCTTTATGTTTCGCCAAACTAAACTGAAGAACACACACTTTCCCTAAGGGTATTGTGAGTCTCCACTGATCTTTAATAGGGTCCTGCAGATGGATCTAAGCAATATTGATTTGCAAAAGTGTTGTGCCACAGTACGTAGATGATATTTTGGTTTTTAGCATGACAGAAGATGAGTGCAGACAAGATTCGATTCAGTTAATGACTATTCTAGCATACAATGGATATTAAGTGGACAAGGAGAAGTTGCAATATTGTCAAGAAGAGGTGTTGTACATAGGTCACATAATCTCACATGAGGGGAAGATAGTCACACCTGAAAGAGCTAAAGTGATTATGAAAACAGCAAAACCACTTGCAATAAAACAAATGCAGCGGTTTTTGGGATTATGCGACTATGTTAGAGCGTGTGTGTTTTACTGTAGTTCATACACAAGACCCCTTTTGTGGGCTTTGAAGAAGGCACAAGTGAATAAAGAAAAAAAGAATGGACTGAGGAAATGAAGGAAGGGTTTGAAGAATTGAAGAAAGCAATTTGTACAGCTCCAGTTTTAGGAATTCCCAACCATGATGAGGAATTCTTTTTGTTTTCATATACAAATGCGATCGTCATGACAGCTGTGTTTACACAGAGGACTACATTGGGGTACAAACCCTTGGCATATTACAGTGGGATTTTAAATCCAGTTATGAGAGGGCACTTTTCTTGCAAACAGTCGCTGGCAGCAACCACGTTCGCAAGAGAGAAGTCTACTAGTATTGTGATGAGGTGTTTATATTGTTTGTTGAGCATGTTTTGCTTGCCATTTTGGAGAAACCTAAGGGTACATTGACATCTCAGAAGGCTTCCGCATATGAGGTAGTTATATCAAATTGAGCAATCAAAATAGTTAGGTAAAAATAGTGAACCCTGCCACGTTTGTAGCTGAGCCTGTGGAAAAGTATGAGCATGTTCATGATTGATTTAACTACAAGGAATTCTATGATGACATCCCACACATAAAGGAAAATGCTTAGTAGGGGGAGAGATTATTTTAATTGACAGGTCTTCAAAAATGGATCAAACTGATGGGGAAAGGTGTTCAGGCACTGCCGTGGTGAGGCATAGAGCAAACATGGAATATGAGGGTGTAACAAGTGCAAGACTACTGTCTCACTTCTGAGCGCAAGCAGCAGAATTGGTGGTGCTTATTGTCGTGCTCCAGAAACATGCAAGTAACAGTGTACAGGGAATCTGCCTATGTGACATCAACTGTGCACGTAGGTCTAGCACGTCGGAAAATGAGGAGCTACCTCCGAGTGGACGGCACTCCAGTGCAACACGCAGCATTTTTGGACAGGCTTATTAAGGCACTACAACTCCCTTTAGACATTGCAATATTTAAATGTGCCGCAAATACTAAGTTAAATGACCTTATCTCTTGCAGGAACGAAGCCACAGACGAAGAGGCCAAAAGGGTTGCATATTCACCAGTTTTGATACTCCAGATATAAAGGAAAAAGTAGTCACAATTATGATTTTAAGTTAAGGGTTTAATCATTTGTCAAGAACGTAGTTGATGGAATTTCAAGGCGGTGCACCACAAGAAGAGCAAATATTGTGGAAACGTAGTAGGTGTTCTTTATCCCCCTCTGAAGCATTGTGGTGACAGGACAGCCTTGTTACACACCATACTGCACATGTAACTATGGAAAGCCTTGCAGCAGCTTTAAGGAGGACTGGTTTGTATCAAATCTGTTAGAGCGCGTTGCAGTTTATGCAGTAAATTGCATTGTATGTCAAATTTACTGCTGGGCATACACTGCGAATGAATAGAGGAGTAATTCCTCGACTGAATGGTCCTTTTCAGCATTTACATATTCATTATGTTTTTTACTGCAAGTATCTAGTGGATACACGTATATGATATTGGTGGTGTGTCCCTTTTCTAGGTGGATCAAAGCAAGTCCTTGTACACACCCTGATGCCACTTGCAAAAGTTTTTAGTCTGAGAAGTATTTCCTATATAGGGAGTATGTGAGGTGCAGAGATCCGACAATGGGCCCAATTTTGTTTATGAAGCATTTCAACAGATTAGCCTATTGCTTTGTATAAAACACACATTTTCTTCGGCTTGTCATCAGCAAGCTAACGGGATATGTGAGACTCAACAGTCTCCTTAAAGATAAAATTGCAAAATTGAAATTGACATTGAAGAATGGATGGCTGTATTGCCTGCCCCTTGTATTATATGCGTTAAGAAATCAGGCTGGGTCAGACCACCACCTCACACCCCATGAGTTAGTGACAGGGAGGCGATTGAGAACACGCCAAGGACGCCAAGGTTGCCGATTCAATAAATGCAAGTGTGCATTTGGACTGTGGTTCACCCCGGACACTCTTTACATATATTATAGCAGGAGTACAAAACTAAGTACTTTAGTCACAGAAATCTTTGTATTGAACTTTAGAATGTGTTGACATTCTAAATGTGCCAAATCTGCAGTTCGAATTTGATGACGGGAAACGAGAGCAGTTTCCAGATTAATTTCTCGCTGAGTTTCTCTTTGGTTAATTCAGATGGTCCTGTCAGATGCACATAGACTACTTCTCGCTGTTTTTGTTTTCGTACTTCAAGCTTATCGTGCTCTGTGGGGCATAGTACTAATATACATGTTTTTTGCAAGATTCTAAAAGTGGCCCTGCAATTAGGAGGCTGCTTGTGGCAATAGTTGAACATATCCTTCAGCTACCTGATCATTTAACAGGATTGCCTGATTAATAGGGTGTTTTCCTTCCTTAAACGAGTACACAGGCACAATGACGACTGTCGAGAATGGTACAGTTTCGGAAAATGAGCAAACTCAATGACGTGTGGAGAATTGTAAATGGTGGGGATTAATGTATTGGTGCATAATATATGCGTGCTCAGCATTTATTATTGTTTTTCTGATTTTGATAATCCATACCATCTACTTTATTGGTCCAAATAAGGTAGAAGTCCCTTCAATTCTTCCCACTCCAGTGACTTATGCAGAGTTATCTGTTACAGAAAGAGCAAGGCCATTTGTGATTATGCCTACACCAGTGACAAGTGTAAAGTCATCCATTTCTCTGACAAGTGTTCCTATGAATCCCCCTGTAGGAAGGACCCTTATTGATGTACTTCTTGATCATTATGCCCGCACCCTCCATCCAAGAGGGAGACACAGGAGAAATCACAAGGGAAGACGATTCTGAGTTAAATAATTATCTAGAGTGTACAACATATTTGGGGAATAACATGTGGTATCAGCACATGCAAAAGGTGGGAGAAAGGACATCCAAGGAGAATTGCTATGTGTGTGCTCTCATACCTTATGCCATGGGGAATGCTAAGATATTCATGGTTATAGAAGTAGCAGTCTAGAAAGATCACTGCCTGATGCACCTTGCACTCTACCATACAAGTTCCAGGGTCGAACAGCATCCTTGGCATGGGTGACCGAGAAGACAGCTCCAGAACAAGATGATTATTTGCAAGATTTGAAGACTAGAGAGAAACCCCACAGCAGAGATCATGTGATAAGATATGGACAGCCTGGAATGAGTGGTCCAGGAATCAGATGGGAAATAAACAAAAAGCTCAATTGTCAAAGAAAGGAGCTTGAAGAAATACTAAGATGCATGGAGAAAGGTTAGCTGCAAATCGAGGGAACAGTGCTTTCTCCAGATGAATAGGAGGAAGGCCTGATTGTGTGCAAGGCACCAGTACTAACCGGATGACCTGAAGCAATTGTGTGTCATGCAGAAAATGAATGCAAACATCATTGGCCGAAGCTTGCAAAACTGCTGACGTGGGTTGATAATAAAAGAAGCCTGTTGCAGATAGTACCTCTAGTTAATGCATGCTTGTACTTCAGAAATAATGGCACAAGAAAGGTTGGAATGAATTTTGATGTACCAGGAAGGAAGGATGGAACAGTAGTGATAATGGAGCACTACTGCACCTGCAGATCCAGAGCATATATGAAGTTGCCCAAGGACTGGGGAGGTCTGTTTTCTATAGTGATCGCTCATTTTCCTGCATTGATGATTCTGAAGAGCGACCTGAAAATTGGGAGTTTCCAAAAGCAGATGCTCAGTCGAGAAAGAGGAGATCAGTTGAATTTTTCAATCGAACAAAAAGGGAGAACCACTTTTCAGCTAAATCGATAGAAGCCTTTGATTCTATTCTGTATGAACACAGGTTGTTCAGTCAGACTTCGTGACAATCTTCATGCCTGGTATCCAGATGATGGTGAATGCCAAATGGTTACAGATTATCAGATGGAAACTTCTGCAGACGATCAACACTACCATAAAGGGATTCAACACGATTAAGGAAGAACTGAGAGCCATAACACTGATGACTCTTCAGAATAGATATGTCTTGGACATGATCATGGCTATGCATGGAGATGTATGTGCCAAAGTCAGAGAATCATTTTGCACATTCATACCTTCTGATGATGACGAGAATGGGACCTTAACAGAAGCCATAACGTTACTACCAAACTTGCACAACAATATGGAAGACTCAGCAGAAGATATTGCAGATGACAGTTGGTTTGCATCGATCTTCGCATGGGTTGCACAATGGATGGGGAATATATTCAAGTTCCTCGGAGCATTATTGGTGATGCTCATGTTTGAATTCTGTGTGATCACAATAATTATCACACAGTGCAAGAAGACAGAAAAGAAAGCAATAGGAATGAAGATCATGACCAATGTCGAGTCAGGATTTGTACCCAAAGAGCTGACAGATTAAGACATTAGAAAGTACCTAGAAGCAGTTATTTGTAGCCCCTGAGGGAACAAAGCTCCTGTATCCGAGAAACCAGGTGGGAAGTTGGATCTACTGCAGCCCGAATGGACAATGTAGTCACATGACCTGCGTGTTGATGAACATGTAAAACAGCAGTATCTCTGAAAGGAGTAATGAAGATATGGACTCTGAAGAAGCACTATTTCAGATGGGGATGTCTAGATGTGAAGACTGATGGGAGAATGGTCGATGAATCAACCAGAGGTAGGAGTGTAGAGGAGGAGCCAAGTGTCTATACCGGAAGTCCAGCCTCCATTGCATGTGCGGAAAGCACTGATGAAAATGCAAGCCAGTTTTTAGAATTGTACAAATGCTGAAACGTAGACTAAGTAATCCTAAAGGCTGGCAGCCATTACATATATATGTATAGAATCTGGATGCCCCACGTTGTGTTTAGCAAACTAGGACAGCATCAACAGAAGGGCTTAAAGTGTGGTGCAGTAGAAGAAAACAGGTGACGATGAGGGAAGATTCGAGAAATGTTGTCTGGCCCGTTGTCAAGGTTGGGACAGCCAAGAAACTGGTTATCTATTCGAGAAGATACAATGAACATGAGAAGTGAGGCAAGCTCCTGTTGATGTGTAATAGAAAACCACTAGAAGTGCCAGGTTTTATTCATTTAATAGTGTTAAATACAAAAGAAAGAGCTACAACACGGTCTCCTGTCACATGGTCTAGATGAAAATAGACTTTGGGCGAGCTACACAGAGACTTGAAGATAAGACATGTAAAATCTGCTTCTCCTGAAGGACCATTGCGTGGGGGGTGGTATCCGTGACTTCCTTCAGCTGCCAGGTTAGAAATTGTAGATGTTATCAATCAAAGTATACTCAACTAAATACTTAGCTGTGTGTAATGGGAAGTCACTTGTGAGGAGTGCATCCACATTTGGGCAAGCTACACCGAGACTTGAAGATAAGGCCATGCTCACACTCCCTTCTATTCTCAGGTGCAGTGATACTTTGCAAGGTCGAGTTCAAAGACAATTTGAATGGCAGACAGCAAGGTTGATGATGGATGATGGGCTAATTGGGTGGGAAGGCATGGTCACGCCCAACCCACAGGCACCTGGGGTACCAGCTTGAGTTCTGCTAGTGAGCGGAATATTCCAGAAGGGTACAAGTGTGCCAAACATTTGTAGAGGGCCACATAGCAAACCCCTATAATTTGAAAGCCAATGAAATGTTGTGTATTTCATGATGTCGAAGATGACTTGCACTAGGGGTGGCCATAGCTGTCCACCTGATCTTATAGACCCAATCACAATCCTATCCCCATAGAAAGTATACCTAGATGCTCCCCTTAAGCCTATCAAAACCCAAGTAGGTTTTCTTATTTTGCCATGTAGGATGACATCAATGATGACGGATTTCTACTATATAAATGTAATTTTTTATGAAAAGGTTTGAGAAATCTTGAGAGAGATTTAGGCGAACGTCCGTTGATGTCTGTTGTGCTCCCTGGAACACCTTGCCACCTACACTTTGTGGTGAAAGCTCACACATAGCTTTGAGAAAAACTGTAAAAACACTACTTTTCACCTAACCACGGCCCACACCTCAGCTACTCTAAACCCACATCTGCCTTAAATGCATAATGAAATGTTCTGTCTCACCAATGTTTTGTAATGTATTTCCCTCCCTTCTCTAACCAAGTGTAACTACAAGTAACAGCACTGTGATGCCTAGGGGCTGCTTTGTGTGCTATATAAATGTAAAATAAATAAATAAATAATACACTTTTGATATATCATTTGTGTTCAAAGAGTTAAGATTGCACACTACATCAAGGTCAGTGTAAAATCTGCTTCTCCTAAAGGACCATTGCGTGGGGGGTGGTATCCTCGACTTCCTTCAGCTGCAAAGTTAGAAATTATAGATTTTATCAATCGAAGTATACTCTGCTAAATACTTAGCTGTGTGTAATGGGAAGCCACTTGTGATGAGTGCATCCACATACAAATCGTGAGTCAATACAATTAAATGTGGTTATTCTATGGTGGTGGTGTAAGACATCTTTTTACAAACATGTGTTTATCACCTTTAGTATAAAACATATTTTTGATTCTTCCACATGCATTATATTATGACAAATGTATGTGTATTTGACAGAATGTCACCTTTGAGAGTGGAATAGCTTAAGCTTGCTTAATCATTGTAACGCAAATGAAACTGGTATTTGTGCCTCTGAAAGTGAGCTATGCTAAACAGATGGACTTTCATAATGATCCACGATAAGAGGTGTGTGTACACATGTGACTCTGCTGAGCCTGTATACTGACATCCTTCAGCAGCAACCTGCCAACTGTCTGATTGAACAAAAAGTTAAAACGGCCAGGGACTGACTTCAACCTCAAACAGCCCTGATCCAAATATTTTATGTTCCTGAGGCTTGGTATCAGATTAATAATTAAATATGAGCAATGTATAGTTTTGACATTGTGTCTTCTTTTTAAGGAATCTACAAATATTCTGAACAAAAACTATTGAAGTGTTTTTATTGTCACCTTGGTTTCTAATGATTCAAACCCCTGTCAGAGTTTGTGTATCCACCTTTCTGGAACAGAGTTTCACTAAAAACAGACCATTTGTGTTCAGCCCTGGCAAAGTCTAAATTCTCTCTAAGAAAACGTGTCACCTTCCAGGAGAACATGATGTGCCCCAAGCAGTTAGGGGGGAGGGATGCTTCAAAGAAAACACTATGCCAGTAAGAGAGACGCCACACAAGGGTGGTCATTACTAAGGAATCTTTGGAGGAGTCACACAGGGGAGAGGTCAGAGTTAGAGCAGCTAAAGGAGGAGTTACAGTTGAGAGAAGGTTCTCAGAGTCATCAAATCTGTTAGGTCAATCACACACTTCTTTTTCACCCCTTTCCACATCCTACAGACAATGCACAATGGGACTATCGTCAAAAGGAAAGGATACTACTCACAACAGCCATGATTGGACCCTTATAGAAAGCTTGTAATGGACCAATCCACTATGGCAGATTGAATCATTGGTGTCCATATGAAGAAGGCCTATTCAACCTGAACCTCTATTGGTGTATTGTCTTCCCAAAGTATGCTGCCATAGAGTTCATGATAAAAGCTCCAAGTAGAGAGAAAGACCCTTCCATCACCCATCTTATAGGAACATTTGGGGTGGAACAGTTAGGGTTGACTACTGATTTGAAAAGACGTACCTGCTGTCTGAACAGTGTAACCAGAATCCTGCTTGCAGATTCTCTCTGCTGACCTTCATGGCTTGGAAGAGCGAAACAAAGAGCTGACCACGACCCACGTGCCATGCAACAGTTCTAGGCTCTGTTTGCCACCTCAATCCACTTTGCAGTTGACGCTCCCACTTTCAATTATTACTCAAGCTGATGCAAGCGTCCCCTCAGTAGCTATTCTGTCACTCACAGCTTTTTGATCTTATTAGCAACACTGCATTTCTGACTCTACCATTTCCTTACTGCAACCCAGCTGTTTTCCATCATGTCTGAAGAACCACATCACGTCATTGAACTTTATCAAACTGATGACTCAGCCACTTTCATTTGCAGATTCAGCCATCACCTGCTGTTCTTCAATCAATTCAAGCTAATCACTGCTGTATGCTAGCATCACACCACTGGAACCTGTTGAGACAACTCATCATCAGAATACTCAATCTATCTGGAATAACCGACTCAACAATCTCCATGCCAACTCGATACAATATAAAGTGCTTACAAATCTGTCTTGATGCACCTGAGCCTCAAGAACATGCCAAAAATGATCTCTAGTGTTTCTTCCCACTGAGTTGACCTAAATGACTCATTACCTTTTCAAGCATATCATCCTAGAAGGCATACATTGTAGCTAGAACTATTGCCCGTATCTCACTGCCTTCAGGCCCAGAGGACCTGATTTTCAAAAGTGTTTTACAATGGAGCAATCCCATTGAAACATGCTTTGTCAGACACATAGGGGCCGATTCATGGAACAAACGTGCGCCGAAAATCTACGCGCAAGTAGGCGCAAGCAGGCGCAAGCGGAAAAAAACAGGCGCACGCGCACGCGTGCGATTCATGGAAGTCCCTGCGCGTGTTCACCGCGCGATGTGCGCCAAACCCGTGCATGGCGCACAAGTCACTGCAACATCGCGAAAGGCGTGCGCGACGGTGCGCGACGCGCACAGTGAAAGCGCACAACCTCAGCGCACACAGCAGAAAGTGGGCGGGACATGGGGCGTAACGCGCGGAATGGGGAACAACACGCGAAAATAAGGGCGTAACTGGGGATGCACTTCACGGAAGCAGAGGTAACGCCCACACGCACACGAACCACACGTATCCATGGAATGGAATAGGGCAAACCCACGCACAGCCAAAGCCGCGCACAAGCTGAAACACGTCCGCCACACGAAGGCAGGCGGTAGAGTCCCAGCGCATCAAAAAAGTGGCGCCGTGGGAAGTAAAATACGCGATTGAGCGGGGTACGTGTATTTCGGGGGTGCGCGGGAAGTACCACACGCGATTCGGCCTGGTACGTGGATATCAGGGGTGCGCGGGAAGTTCCACACGCGATTGAGCGGGGTACGTGTATTTCGGGGGTGCGCGGGAAGTTCCACACGCGATTCGGCCTGGTACGTGGATATCAGGGGTGCGCGGGAAGTTCCACACGCGATTTGGCCGGGTACGTGGATTTCAGGGGTGCGCGGGAAGTTCCACACGCGATTGAGCGGGGTACGTGTATTCCGGGGGTGCGCGGGAAGTTCCACACGCGATTTGGCCGGGTACGTGGATATCAGGGGTGCGCGGGAAGTTCCACACGCGATTGAGCGGGGTACGTGTATTTCGGGGGTGCGCGGGAAGTTCCACACGCGATTCGGCCTGGTACGTGGATATCAGGGGTGCGCGGGAAGTTCCACACGCGATTGAGCGGGGTACGTGTATTTCGGGGGTGCGCGGGAAGTTCCACACGCGATTCGGCCTGATACGTGGATATCAGGGGTGCGCGGGAAGTTCCACACGCGATTTGGCCGGGTACGTGGATTTCAGGGGTGCGCGGGAAGTTCCACACGCGATTGAGCGGGGTACGTGTATTTCGGGGGTGCGCGGGAAGTACCACACGCGATTCGGCCTGGTACGTGGATATCAGGGGTGCGCGGGAAGTTCCACACGCGATTGAGCGGGGTACGTGTATTTCGGGGGTGCGCGGGAAGTACCACACGCGATTCGGCCTGGTACGTGGATATCAGGGGTGCGCGGGAAGTTCCACACGCGATTGAGCGGGGTACGTGTATTTCGGGGGTGCGCGGGAAGTTCCACACGCGATTCGGCCTGGTACGTGGATTTCAGGGGTGCGCGGGAAGTTCCACACGCGATTGAGTGGGGTACGTGTATTCCGGGGGTGCGCGGGAAGTTCCACACGCGATTTGGCCGGGTACGTGGATATCAGGGGTGCGCGGGAAGTTCCACACGCGATTGAGCGGGGTACGTGTATTTCGGGGGTGCGCGGGAAGTTCCACACGCGATTCGGCCTGGTACGTGGATATCAGGGGTGCGCGGGAAGTTCCACACGCGATTTGGCCGGGTACGTGGATTTCAGGGGTGCGCGGGAAGTTCCACACGCGATTGAGCGGGGTACGTGTATTTCGGGGGTGCGCGGGAAGTTCCACACGCGATTCGGCCTGGTACGTGGATATCAGGGGTGCGCGGGAAGTTCCACACGCGATTTGGCCGGGTACGTGGATTTCAGGGGTGCGCGGGAAGTTCCACACGCGATTGAGCGGGGTACGTGTATTTCGGGGGTGCGCGGGAAGTTCCACACGCGATTCGGCCTGGTACGTGGATATCAGGGGTGCGCGGGAAGTTCCACACGCGATTTGGCCGGGTACGTGGATTTCAGGGGTGCGCGGGAAGTTCCACACGCGATTGAGCGGGGTACGTGTATTCCGGGGGTGCGCGGGAAGTTCCACACGCGATTTGGCCGGGTACGTGGATTTCAGGGGTGCGCGGGAAGTTCCACACGCGATTGAGCGGGGTACGTGTATTTCGGGGGTGCGCGGGGAGCAGCACACATGAATTGCACGTGTGGGTCCTCCCAGGTGTACCCTCTACACCCTCCACGGCCCCTGCAGGTGGCTCACACCACAGGGGCCTACCCAGCACATGTCCTGCAGGCACCCCATCCACCATGGCCATGCCCACCAGCCAACCCACATATCAACTAGCACTACTGCCCACCAACGCATGTCCCCCTGCACCCCCACCCCCCAGCAGTGCAGGGGCAGCCTCAAACAGGCCCCCACTCATGTCCCCCTGCACCCCCACCCCCTAGCATCCAGGGGCACCCTCCACCAGGCCCCCACTCATGTCCCCCTGCACCCCCACCCCCTAGCATCCAGGGGCACCCTCCACCAGGCCCCCACTCATGTCTCCCACCCCCCAGCACTGTGGGGCACCTGCCAGCAGGCCCCCACCCATGTCTCCCACCCCCCAGCACTGTGGGGCACCTGCCAGCAGGCCCCCACCCATGTCTCCCACCACCCCCACCCCCCCAGCATCCAGGGGCACCCTCCACCAGGCCCCCACACATGTCTCCCACCACCCCCACCCCCTAGCATCCAGGGGCACCCTCCACCAGGCCCCCACTCATGTCCCCCTGCACCCCCACCCCCTAGCATCCAGGGGCACCCTCCACCAGGCCCCCACTCATGTCTCCCACCCCCCAGCACTGTGGGGCACCTGCCAGCAGGCCCCCACCCATGTCTCCCACCACCCCCACCCCCCCAGCATCCAGGGGCACCCTCCACCAGGCCCCCACACATGTCTCCCACCACCCCCACCCCCCAGCATCCAGGGGCACCCTCCACCAGGCCCCCACCCATGTCTCCCATCCCCCAGCACTGTGGGGCACCTGCCAGCAGGCCCCCACACATGTCTCCCACCACCCCCACCCCCCAGCATCCAGGGGCACCCTCCACCAGGCCCCCACTCATGTCTCCCACCCCCCAGCACTGTGGGGCACCTGCCAGCAGGCCCCCACCCATGTCCAACTCATGTTCTCCAGATCCCTGGTCTCTATGGTCAGCCCCCAAATGCAAAACACCCACCCGAGTATTGCATCCACCCACTCATATTCTGCAATTACATCACAGAACACCAATTGCAAGTTCCAAAACAAACACATGTCCCTCACATACACCCAATGGGTGTCAGTGAATCTCAAAACACATAACATGAAATGCATGAAAACAATGAGACACCACACATTGAAGTGCAACAAATAAATAATGTATTAAAGGAAAGATGAATAGAAACAAAAATGAAGAAACTGAAATGTGAATGGAAAAAATGAAAAGAAGCATGTCCGTCCAAAAAAAAGAAAAAATCAAAGAATATAGAAATCCAAAGTAATGTACTACAAAGTCAATGTCCACCAAACAAAATCCAATGTGAAAAAAAAACATAAGCCATTGATCCATGGATAATGTTAAAAAATAAAGTATGTACAAGTCCACAACTATGTACAAAGCAAGAAGCCAGGGTCCATCTTCCCAACAAAATAAAGGAAACCTAACTAACTACACTAACCAATAAAAAAAACTATATACAAAAATGTGGCCAATGTCCAAAAGGTCCAAATGAAATAAAAACAAAAATGAAACTTAACACTACCTACATAACTATGTACAAGGGCAGCGGGCTAGTTCCACGGCTCACTTCTGGATGTGCCGGGCCAGGGCATCATCGAACTCCTCCTCTATGTCCCGGAGGCGGTCCTCCTCCATGGCCCCGAGGGTCCGCAGGGCCGTCGACGTGTCCACCTCCAAAGTCCTGCGGATTGCCTCGAGGCACTCGACCCGCCTCAGGGCCCTCTGCATGGAGTTCTCCGCCCTGACCATTGAGAGCCGTGCCTCTTCCGCCCGCTGCCGCTCCGCATCTATGGCGTGGCCCAACCGCTGCCACACGGAAGACACTTTTTGTCCTGGGTCCTCCTGCCCTCCGGCCGATGCCTGCCCCTCCGATGTCGAAGGCCCCGAGCCTTCATGGCTCCCACCATGGAGCTGCTGCTGCTGTGCCTCTGCCCCTGCACTGCCTCCTGCTGCCTGCACATCCTCCGCCGGCTGGGGTGCAGTCGTTGACGTGGCCACCCCTGCTGGACGTCCGACTCCCGACTGTGGCAGGGATGCCTCCTCCACCAGCCTGGCCGCACCGTCAGAGGCAGCTCCACAGGGCACCCAGGTGACTGATGGGTGGGAAGATGGCACAGAGGACGACTGGCGCGTAGGGGGTCCAGCTGAGGAGGGGGTCGTGGCAAGCCCCATCAGACGGAGGAATCCGGCCTGGGTGACCTGTCCCAGCAGGCTGACGTGGTCAACGAGCCATTCGAGATGACCTGCAGTCTCTTCATGAAAAGACTGCAGGTCGCCTCACATGGCCCGTTGACGCAACGCCACTCCAGCCAGGACAGGCTCAACCCGGGCATGGATAGCCACGTCCGCAGGCAGGGGAAGGCCAGTTGACGTCAGCTCATCCCCTGCCTGAAAACTGGTCTGGACATGGGCATCCCTGCTGGTGCAAGATGATGCAGGGACAGGATCAGGGACAGGATTGCACACAGGCACCTCCGCGGCGGCCTGTGCTGCCTCCTGTCCCTGGTCCTGCACTGCACCACTAGCACCAGTGGGATCCCCACCCCCAGACCCCGTCTCCGGTGCTTGCACGGCCTCCTCCTCCACCAAACCCCCCACCAACCTGGATGACTCTGTGCCATCTTCCCCCGTTGGGCCCTGTGGGGTCCCAGCTGCCCCTTCTGCTGCCGAGGAGTCCAACTGCAACCTCCGCCTCTTGGACCTCCCCCCGGCAGCTGCGGCCTGGGACGCGGCACCGGACTCCTCACTCCCCGACGAGATGACAACCTGGGAGGGGAGCCGGGCCTTGCGTCTCCGGCTGGCGGTGGGATCCCCGTCGCTGTGCTCCACAGCACCTTCTCCGCCCTCTTCATCAGTTGACGCTGCAGACAGGGAGAAACAAAACACAGGCATCAGGGCACTGTACAATGTACACATACACACATGAAAGTTGTACATGAGTGGCATTGGCAAACCTCTGACATGTCATCACAATCCCCAACACACATGTCATTACAACTTGCACACACGAGCCATACCACAGCCATGTTGCAACTGCCAACACCATCCATACACATACAACAGCATCAGCAGGCAAAGGTGAGCCAGACATCACATGCAACACAGGAAGTGCACCACACATGTACACACACCACCACACTTGCATGCATGTGTACACCTCTGCTAAGTGTCGCAGTGTTCAGACGGGCATCCATGTCACATCTGCCAATCAGGCTTCCACATACCGCTGTCACATGCATCCATGTTGCATCACTGTTGCACCCTTGTCAAATACACACACATGCACATGTACACAGCGCTGATACAATCAGCTGAAAACAACATACATGCGTGACATCACGGACATGTCTACTCACATACACATTCATACAGACTTGTGTGCCCACACAACTGCATTTGGCATGCAAGCCCACACACACAGGCACCATCCATGTCTCACACATTACAGCCCTCGCATGTGTCAGCCCCACGGCCCTGTACACCCGCACCCATACTCGACCCCATACAAACAGATGTGCAACCTGCACACTACTGAACAATCACCACACGCACTGCTCACAATCAGGATGCATGTACACTCACCGCTCGACTCCAGACGGGTCTGCCTCTCAAGGACCTGGACGTGGAGCGCTGGGGATATGTGTTCCAGGACCCTCATCTGTTCTTCCGACAAGTGGCCCCGGCGCCCCTTGGCATCCGCTGCCTTCAAGAGGCGCCGGGCCTTGGTCAGGGTCCTGGACCTGAAGTCCTCCCAGCGCTTCTTGACATGTTGGAAGTCGCGGACTGCCACCCCCTCCGCGTTGATGGCAGTCACGATGTCAGTCCAGATCCGAGTCCGTCCTTCCTTGTCGGCGCGGCAACTTCCGAAGAGGGCATCATACTGGCCCAGGACTTGCCCCACCAGGACACCAACTTCGGTGGCACTGAAGCTGGTGCCCCTCTGCCTCTCTGGCCGGGGGTTGTCAGTGGTCACAGATGGAGTTGGCCCCGACATGACAACCCCAGAGGCAGGAGTGGGTGGGCAACTGGGTCCTGGGGCTGGGCTGTGGAGCGATGGAATCCCAGTCGGGAGTCTTTGGTTCCAGCAGGGGTGGTCACACCAACAGCACCCCTGGCTGATGTGCAGGCAGCAAATGGCAGGGCACGTGGGCAGCAGGCAGTCAGGCAGCAGCAGATGGCAGGTGGGAGCGTGCTCGGGGCTCTGGGGGGCAGTAGTTCGGCCTTCTGGGCAGGAGCGTGGTCTTCCGTGTGCTTACGCGTGGCCAGCTTGATACGGAGTGATTAGGCACGTGAAAATTCTGCACGTCAGCGTGTAATTCGAGGAAAGGCCCTTAGCGCGTAAGCGCGTCTGCACGCATACGCATTTTCATTGGACCAAAGGCCCTCAGCGCGTGAGCGCGTCTGTGACGTGACGTGCGAGGGAGTATCCCTCATTGCACGTGATGACAGTACACACGTGGATCCCAACCAATCGCGTGTGAAAGTTCACGGGACCCCGAAACACACGTACCCCGGCCAATCGCGTGTGGAACTTCCCGCGCACCCCGAAACACACGTACCCAGGCCAATCGCGTGTGGAACTTCCCGCGCACCCCGAAACACACGTACCCAGGCCAATCGCGTGTGGAACTTCCCGCGCACCCCGAAACACACGTACCCAGGCCAATCGCATGTACGCTCGCTGCCCTCCGATCACACGCGATGACACCAGAATACGGGAAACCAACGAGTCCGCCCACACGGAGGCGTCCCGCGCCCGCGCCCAGCATAAAAGTGCGCGCAAACAACAAACGCGTATATACAGCGACGATGAATGCCCCATTTGTTGCTGCAGTGATTGTGGGACACCGCAGGAGGAGGAGAATAGCCAGGGCACGCATTTTTGCACCACGGACAGGCCTTTTTGGGATGCCTGACGACCAGGTCTACGGCAGGTATAGGTTTCCACCCCATATCATCCTAGACCTGGTCAGGGAGTGGGAAGATGACCTCACATCCCCCACCCTTTGCTCCCAAGCATTGAGCCCCTTGGAGAAGCTGCTCAATGTCTTGCATTTCTTGGCCACTGGGTCGTTTCAGCGGACCACTGCCATAGTGGGGGGGGTCTCACAGGCCACGCAGTCACGCTGCCTACACCAGGTACTGGCAATCATGACAGCGCGCCCCTCAGTCCGCAGGCACATATACATGCCTAGAACACCCGCAGAAAGGCAGGCCATTGTCCTGGATTTTCTCAGGGTGGCACACTTCCCCAAAGTGCTCGGTGCCATAGATTGCACCCATGTGGCCCTACGTCCACCTAGGGCCACTGAGCACATCTACCGAAACCGCAAGCACTGGCATTCCATCAATGTACAGGTGGTATGCGATGCAAAGGGAATCATCACCTCTGTGTATGCAAACTACCCTGGCTCCACCCATGACAGTTTCATATACAGAATGTCCGCCCTGAGCCGGGCCCTGGAAGCTGGGCAGCATGGTGACACATGGCTCCTAGGTGAGTACAAATGCCCTTGCACATGCATGCAAGTCACACACAGACAAATATACCAACCCCATTAATCTGAACAATTATCACCTCCCCAGGGGACAGTGCCTACCCTCTGAGCAACCACATGATGACGCCAATCCGGAACCCCACCACACCACCCCAGGTAAGATACAACGCTGCCCATATTGCAACCAGGGGCATAGTGGAGCGCACATTCGGAGTGCTCAAGTCACGTTTCCGCTCCCTTGACCGCTCTGGTGGGCAACTACTCTATGCACCAGCAGTTGTGTGCAGGATCATTGTGGCAGCATGTGTCCTGCACAATGTTGCAACACGGCAGGGCGTCCCGGTGGACATGGTGGTGCCCCCACATCCCCAACCACAGGCACAGGCGCTGCCCATGGGAGGGGACAGGGCACGTGGCGAGGTAGCCCGGACCCAGCTTGTGGCCACATTTTTCACCTAAACTCCCACCCCTGCGGAGTGCACACAGGCCTGGCACATACCAGGTGACAATCGATGATGACAAAGTGACAGTCAACTGTCACAACCCTACCACCCTGAGATAGTTGCCATGGAAGTGCCACATTGTCTGCATCCCTAGCTACTTAAACACAAGCTATCCTGTGCAACCAAAATGCACACATATGACATGTGACATGACATGAGCCATACACAAGTATTACAAGGCACAATGAGGCAGGGGGGGGGAACAAGGGAACACAGAGAATGGTACTACTAGGCCAGGTGTCATTGTGATTGTGCAAGTGCAGGGGTAGGGGGAAGGGAAAAGTGCAAGGGGGGGGGGGGTGGAGTCCAGTACAGGGGAAGTAGGCCAAACAATAATACATAGGTCGCCTGGTGGCAACTGCTAAGGTAAGTGCAGACGAGTGCTGGGAAGGGAGGGCTGTAGGGATAGAGAGACAGTACTGCAGTGCAGGGGTTGCCAGGGTGGCAGTGCAAGTGGACAGTGGCTGGGCCAGGGACCGAGGTTGGTGAGAGTGGCCCAGTTGCAGCTCCTGTGCAGTTCCAGTGAAGAATTCTGCAAGGGAGAGGCAGAGAGTAAGCAGAAGCAAAGAGGAAGGTCTTGAGGTGCTTCCTGAACTGGAGATGGTTCCCCTCAAGGTCAAGTCAGGAAGTCGGTTTGAGGGGGAGGGCCCTGCTGCGGAGAGAAACCTACCCCCAGCTAGTTGCTCTGAGAAGCGGATGACCTGGACATGCAAGGTGTGCATCACACACACCTGCAAAACAGGCCATGGCCATCACTGTCATGACAGTCAAACCCTCCCAAACATCAACATGACATGGCAAGCAATACCCATACACCGACCCAGTAACGATAAGGTACACATTTCCATGTCCTAAATGTACAGTGGCATCGGACAATGATGCCTGACCCGGAATCCGATGAAATGACAGACCAACAAAATGTCCCACCAAAAATAAGTCGATTCCTAATGCATTACAACTGTCGTAGACGTAACATCACAATGAATGCCTGGCTATATGCACATGATGCATTGCAAAATGAACACTGCAGCTCATGTGTGCAATGTCCTACTCCTGCATCACACTGCTCAGCGCACAGCACAGTGAACAGCCATTGCGTGTGATGCACACCCTGAGCATCACATCTAAGTGACAGACTACATCAAACATCAAATTAGGCATGTACTCGAACCATAATCGGTCACAGAACATGTGCTGGCGGGACACAGTGGCCACCAGAAGGCAAACAGTGTACACGTGGATATGCAAGGGTGGGAGCACATGGAGTGCATCCGAGTGCAAGTGTGTGGTTCTGCAAGGACATGCACTCCACATATGCATGTGCACTCAAGTGACCATCAGTGTTCCCTACACATCACATGTGAACATCCACCATGTGTACACCCCAGCATGTCAAACCACTACTATCCCCTCGCACCTGAAAGGAAAACACAACACATGAACAGGCATTGATCAGCAGAACACAACATGTACATAGGACAACAACATTACAATGTCAGAGTTCCCATCACACTGCAGGGCAACGCAACTATCAACAACAACCCCCCCCCCCCCTCGCAAATGACCATGACCCACTGAACAACTGCACCTGGGTCATGGAGCCTCCAACCCTCATTCCCACCTGGCCACAGGATCACCTTTACCCTTCGTGTCCATCTCCCACCTTGTGTGTAAAGAGATGCCTGAACCCTCAGAATCCACACTCATTTCCAAATTCACATAATCCAAGCCATGAAAAGGAACCCAAACACCCTCCAGTAGATGACTTGACATAGCAGTACGTCTCAAAGGCCAAGTACTACCACAATGATGCAACAACCAAGGTAGCACAGCAAAACAATGTCACGACTGGATGTGAGACATGTGTGGTACATGACATAGGATGATGCACCATGAATGGATGTGTACTGTCACAGATCCCCTGTACAGGCGCTGGAGTCTCATGAAACAACCACCCACACCATGTCCCGGGTGCCTGCAAGGTCAAACTCACACAGGCCCCTGAGATCTGGTGGGGAAAGAGGTTCAGGGATATGCAGTCTGGACAGGTGTAGACACACTGGATGACTGGAATGCGTGGCAGGTGAGGGGAGCAGGAATGACACATGAAACCAGGGAATGCACGAAAATGTACAACCTGCATGAACACATGCACAATCCAAACAAACTTGGACATCATTGTCATGGCCTTCTGTAGTCCAGGCTCAGGAGTGGTACGAACCAACCACCCCCTCTAGGGTTTTGGCGCCTGCAAGTTCGGGGCTTACACAGGCATCCGCAACCCCAGTGGGGAAAGAGGGTCAGGGAACATTGCTTGGATAGGCATGGGAAGCAGGAACACCGGGTAGAGGGTACAGGTTTCGAAATTGCATAGGATCAAGGGTGATTAGGGTAAAAAACATACCAAATAGGACCACACATACATCCATGCATCAGTACACTCCCCAGCAAGCCTATGCAGGGCAGTTTGTAAGAAAATACAACAAGACACTTAGCTCTGGTTTTGAGTGCTGGCCTCCTCCCTGCGCACTCTCAGGTCCGGTTACAGGAGCACTGCAATGCTGCAAAGAGAGACACAGTCAGCAACCAGTACATGCCAATTACCCAAAAACACAACACAAAACATGCCCCATAACAACATACACCTCTACAAACAGAAAATCTGTGCTCCATGCTTCGTACCCATATATAACATCAACCCTGTGACGGGTCATTCACAGTCAATGCAGTAAGTCAGCCGCTGGTGGGTGCGTGGCAAATGGAACACCAATGTGTCACAATTCACACAACATGCAATGTTCCCTGGGTAAGCAGACAGACCCATATGGCAAGCCATGACTACAGATCAAGTTGCGTACCACCATGACCAAAACAAAGTTGCCAGTGCATTTATCATGAAGTACGTGGAATAGACATGCACTGCACCCGAGTATGTCCCTTGCTGTATGTCCCTGTGAGCTGCCCCTTTCCATGTCTTGGAAGGCTACATGGTTGATACAAGTGCCTCAAAGAACCTTGGTGTACCGCAGGGTATGTGCCACTGCCCCCGCATGTGTCCCAGACAACCCTACTATCAACAGCCATCAGTCCACAAACACATCTGAGCTGCATTCTGTGCTTCAACACCAATATTTGTCTAAGCTCACCCTCAGTGCTGTGACTAAGCCTGCACGTGCAACTCGCCTGGTGCAAGCTTTGCTGTCTCGTGGCCCCCCTGTGATGCTCACCTTGCCTGGAGTTGCTTGGAACATGTCAGCAGTTCTAGGATGTGGGTCTGCAATCACTGTAGCTCTGCTTGTGCACACATGTGCATGTGGGCACCAACAAACGGGTCAGGAATTAGGTCGTCCAATGGGCCATGTCTGCTGGCAAAGGTGCTCTGATGCCTCATCCCCCTGCAGAAAGTGCATGAAACACATGATTAATGCATCAAAGTGATCTGTGTGTGTCTCATCAGGCATCTCATTACTTGACCATGTCAGAGAGTCACATCACAAATCACACCATCAGTCCGTCTTTCACCTCCAAAGTGTGGAACACTATCTACAGCATGACTTGCAACAAGCACGTGTACAGGAAAGATATGAAACATAATACACAATGCATAGCAATCAATGTCCACATTAATCATGACACGCCCCATCTAGCAAAAGCTGAACAGTGGACAATTACACCTAAATCATCCCCACTAGGGGTGTCAACACAAGTCAAAAAGCACCAGACATGCCACAGATATGACAGTCCAAAGCCCTTGTGTAAAAATCTGTTACACCGAACCATCCTTGCGAGCCCATGGATAAGGGAGGCAGGAGTGGCATATGTGAGTCAAGGTACCCAAGCAGCAAACACATACACAAGACAACCATGAAGGGCCCAGCTGGAACAGACAGTGGATGCCTTCAAAAACCACAAGGCACCGCACTGTCACATGTAAGCACAATAGACTACAAATTTTAAACTAACTCAACTATTAACTAATTACACTAACTAAGGAAAACCTACATTACCTATTTAAACTAACTATCAAACAGAAACTTAACTAACTAAACTAAAAGAAAAATCAAAAATGGCCACATACGACCCGGGGGGGAGGGGAGGCACCCAGGAGGGGGGAGGTACAGGGTGCTGCTCAACATCCACATGCGATGATGCTGAGCCAAAAAAAAATACCTCCATGGGCTCAACGCCTTCACAGCACGACCTATGTGGGAGATAGATGGTCGTCCGAGTCTGGCTCATCCTGGAAAGGAGGACGTGGCACAGTAGCCTGGCCACGCCTAGCCGCAGCTTGCCCCTCGTCGGCAGCAAGTCTGCCGGACAGGTGAGCCTGGTTCTGTGTGGCGATGTTACATAGGTCTGCATGCAGGACCTCACGTGATACACGTGCTTCCTCTTGCAAGGTAGCACGTGTAACACGGAGTTCCTCCTGCAAGGCCTGGCTGGACAACCGCTGCACCTCCCGGCAAGCCTGTAGCTCAGCCGAGATGGTGCGCTCAAGCTGTGCAAACCTCTCCTCTGCCTGCTGCCTCTGGGACATCATAAGGACACCCAGAGTGGATCTGAGGGAGGCATACTCCTCCCTCAGGGCATCCATGTGCGCCTCTGCGTGAGCAGCAATTGCTTGACGCAGAGACGACATTTCAGCCTGGCGTGCCCTGTCTGAGGCCGCCATGCCCAGCCTGAGTGAGCGGGCCGTGGACCGTGCCGCCTGCTGCTGGAGTAGCACCTGCCTAGCAGGGGGGAGCACAGATCGGGCCACACGCTCCATGCTGTCAGCGATGTTCTCCATTGCTGCCCCCTGCCGTTCTGAATTGGCAGTCATGTCTTGCTCCCACTCAGTATACAGCGGTTGCGCGCGGCGACCGCGTTGCCGGGCTTGACCCCTGCGGGACCCAAGGACCGGGGGTCCTCGCTGTGTTGGCACCGCCTGCGGCTGCACGACTACATGCCCCCGTCGACGTGATGTCCCAGGCACATCAGTGACTGGTGTGGAGGGTGACCCTGCGTCCCGATCCACCACGGGCGGAGGAACCAAGACTGTCTGATCCCTCAGTGCAGGGGTCGCAGACAGAGGAGTGTCCACATCAGAATCACTCACCCCTGACACATGGACTTGATGGTCATCCAACTCAACATGGACGTCAGAGTCGTCATCAAGGCTGGACTCATAGACAGCCAGAGACAGGATGGACTGCAGCACTTGGGGGTTTTCGTGGCCTACCACCCCACGACCCCCACTAGTGCCGGGTTGATGTGGTCTTACCAACCCTGTGTCTGGCATGACAACACCATCCTCTGCATCCATTGCGTCATCACCTGAAAAATAGAGAGGAAAGGGTCAGTACACATGTCAGAAGCACACAACACACACACACACACCGACAGCAAAGGCATCTGGCAGACATGTGACACACAACATATGACCTTGCATGCATGCTGGGTCTACTTAGAATAGCTTCTGTGATCAGACCTGTTGAAAGGTGGCAGTTTGCATGGAAGTGGGTCTATGCAGTGCAGAAAATGTGTACGCCACTCACTACCTACATGTACAAGCACTCCATGGTGTGTGCCAGGAAATGTGAAGGCAGTGCAATGTCAAAATCAGACATCACGTGCATTGTGTATTCAATGTGTACCATGTCTAGAAGGCAAGCACCCCTCCACCCCAGTACCAAAGCAGGGATGCCTGGCATGGTATCAAAAGGCTGACCATACACCTGTGTATTGACAAGCAGTGTTGACTGGCATCAACAGCTTAATGTGATTTCAATTACAACACTGCAAATGATGCTGGGACAGTGGGCAGGACACATGATGGAAGATCCGGAGGCCGGCCACGTGTGTAGAAGACACGACAGGAGTTGGACAGAGTCATTGGCCATTGAACAGGCTGAGGCCTGTGAGCCACACAGATTGTCAGAGCCTAAACATGTGTGCAACGCAGGACTGAGCCACAGTTGACATGGGGAGGCCGATAATATGGCAGGCAATGTATGTAACCAAGGACTCATATTACAGTGATCATCCAGTCAAGGACACATAGGGGCATGTGTGCAATGCACATGGAGCATGAATGGGCACTCATGTCCCTGCGGGACATCTGACCCATGCACAGTACAAGTGGGATGCCCTGCATCGAGTACTAAGGCTGTACCACACGGCATATGTCTGGCAGTTTCTAAGCTGGAAGTTAGCATCTACACAGGACACATGAACATAAAACTACACATTGGCAAGAATGTAGCAGACCAGTGCAAAGGTGGAACTGGGGTGCAGAGTGGCGGAGGAGGGGCAAGGGAGCATGGCCACATGGAGTCCCGCATGCAGGCAGAGGAGACATGCATGACGGTGGCATTGCATTACTTACACATCAGAACCATGTACAGGTCACATGTAGCAGCAATCATGCACAACACATCCCACATGTGAAACACACACGTCCTCAACAACTACGCATCAACACTCACTGGACTGGGCATCAAAGTCCAGCATCTCTCCCACACCTTCGACCAATTCTGGTGGTATGAACTCCGCAACGAGAGCCTCATGCGGAGTGAGTTCTTCCTCCTCTGGTGCAGGCCCACCGCCAGTCACCAGAGTCAAGTTGTAATTTGAGGCACGCTTGGCCTTAGTGCTGCGCTTGATGTCATTCCAGCGCTTTTTGCACTCCTGCGCCGTGCGCACCTCATGGCCGAATGAACTGACATGTTCCGCCACATGCTTCCAGTGGGTGTCACGTTGGGCAGCCGTAGTCTGACTATTGGCACCCACTAGCATGTCACGGCTGTGTCCCCGCACGTAGTCCACGAGGAAGTCCAGTTCCTGCTTACAGAAAGGCTTCTTCCTCGACGTGCAGGAGGTCGTGGCTGTGTGTGGGGTCCCAGCCTGTGCTGCAGATGCAACCTTCCTCCTCTTGGACTGTGGCGCAGACCCTGGCTGGCTAATGCCGCCCTGACCAGTATGGCCAGTGGGTTGGGTGGATTGAGCCGAGGGAGTGGCAGGTGGAGGGATGACCAAAGGCCTGACTTGTGTCAGTGGCAGCTGGGTGCCCACTAATGGACCCTGCGCAGCAACATCAGCTGTGGCAGGGTCATTGACCGCAACGGTCCTGGTTGGCAGACTCACAACCGGGGTGCTGTTGGGTGCATCTGCCCCTGCACTTGCCAACACCCGGCTGTTCGGGGCAGCAGATGACATGACTGCCCCAGGGACACGTGTCTTGGTCTGAGCAGCCCGGCCTGCCCCAATGGTTTCCCCCCTGGCCTGTTGGAGATCTACCAAGGGCTCTTCAAGTGCCAACGCAGCCTGCGCTGGCAGACCCTGAGCCTGGGTGGCGGTGTCCACAACTGCACCTGCAGCTACCGCTACCCTTGGGCCCGTGGCAGTCGATGGAACGGACTGCCGGGTCATATGGGTGCCAGTGCCAGATGCAGGAGCTGCATCCCCCTGAACCACAGGGGGTGGTGGCATGGCTGCACCGACACATGGCACAACATTGTGCTCAAGTGGCGCACCCCTGCCTCTTCCCCCTCTGTGGCTGCCCTGGACACCCTGGAGTCCCCCTACTCCCTGGTCACCACGGCCACGTCCCCGACCACGCCCGCCACGAGGAGGACGCCCAGCTGAGGCGCCCCTCACCTTTGGTAGCCTCCCTACCATGGCACAGATGTTATAGTGCTGGCACAGATGGAGTGGTGCCAATGGGAGGTGTACAGCACAATTGACCTGGGCAATTGGGGTGAAGGGGGTGGGAAGCAAGATGTTAACAGCCCCCCTGCACCTGCAAGGCTGTATGTGACCCCGGTGATGTGTTGACGGGTCACGCAACGCTCAGGCACCCCAAAACTGCAGTAAAACCGTGCACGCAACCCTGCAGCCTACGTGCGTGGATTAAACCTCCCGCAGTACGCGGTGGCACCCAGTAACACGTATAACGCGTACGCGTGGGACACGCAGGCTACGATGACATCGAAAATGGGTGCGATACACAGGGGCACCCGCAGTGGGAAAAGGAGCGTTTGCGACTCACCGTCTGACTAGCGCGATGCAGAAAAACACGCGTAGCCAATACCCCCGCCAAAAGAAGAGATACGTCCTTGAGAGCTGTGAAGTAGATGGCGCGCGAAACAACTGGAAGCAGCAACACACGTCGGTCTCCACGAAAGGCACGTACAGCGAACTGCTGGGCCCGCTCACCTTTAACCCGTGCTGAGGGAAAACGCACGCGCGCGTCAAGTCACATGCGGACGTGCACTTTTTCACGTTTGATTACGCGCATTACACGCGGACGTGCAGTTTTTCACGCGCGCACGCTTATGCATGGGCCCTTTCCTCCTATTACACGCGGACGTGCAGTTTTTCACGCGCGCTTACGCGCATTACACGCAGCGTGCAGATTTTTCACGTGCCTAATCACTCCGTATGAAGCTGGCCACGCGAAAACGCACGGAAGACCGCGCTCCTGCCCAGAAGGACACTTCACTGGCCCCCAGTGCCCCAAGCAGCCTCCCACATGCCATCTGCTGCTGCCTGCCTGCCTGCCTGCCTGCTGCCACCGTGCCCTGCCATTTGGTGCCTGCACATCAGCCATCTGCAGGGGTCCAGTTGCTGTGTCCACCCCTGCTGGTACAGAAGAGTCCCGACTCAAATGACATCGCTCCACAGCCCAGCCCCAGGACCCAGTTGGTCAGCCACTCCTGCCCCTGGGGTTGCCATGTGGAGCACATCCACATCTGACACCAGTTGCAACCCCCGGCCAGAGGGGCAGAGGGGCAGAGGGGCACCAGCTTCACTGCCACCGAAGTTGGTGTCCTGGTGGAGCAAGTCCTGGGGCAGTATGATGCCCTCTTCGGATCGTCCCGCGCCAAGAGGGAAGGACGGGAGAGGAGGCGGAGGGGATGGCAACCCGCAACATCCAGAAGGTCAAGAAGCGCTGGGAGGACTTGAGGTCAAGGACCCTCATGAAGGCCCGGCGCCTTGTGGAGGGGGGCCGGGGCCGCATGAGTTCCATCCAGTTGAGGGTCCTGGAACGCATACACCCAGCGCTCCACGCCCAGGTCCTTGAGAGGGAGACCCGTCTGGAGTTGAGCGGTAAGTGGCCAAGCATTGCTGTGTGAGACAGGGCATGTTGCAGTGTGCTGGTTGTCTGATACCTGCCTGTATGTGTGACATAGGCCATGTACGCATGTATGTGTGCAGGGACATCATGGTAATGCATGTGCGACCTGTAATGTGTGAACCGCATGGTTGTTGCATGTGTTTGAATGTGACATGGGGAGCCCTGTGCAGATTGCACACATGACAGCATGGAAGTCTCTGTTCCTGGACATGGGTGGGGGCCTGGTGGAGGCTGCCCCTGGTGGCTGGGGGGTGGGGGTGGTGGGAGACATGTGTGGGTGCCAGGTGGAGGGTGCCCCTGGATGCTAGGGGGTGGGGGTGCAGGGGGACATATGTGTGGGGGCCTGGTGGAGGGTGCCCCTGGTGGCTGGGGGGGTGGGGGTGCTTGGAGACATGGGTGGGGGCCTGGTGGAGGCTGCCCCTGGTGGCTGGGGGGGTGGGGGTGCTTGGAGACATGGGTGGGGGCCTGGTGGAGGCTGCCCCTGGTGGCTGGGGGGTGGGGGTGGTGGGAGACATGTGTGGGTGCCAGGTGGAGGGTGCCCCTGGATGCTAGGGGGTGGGGGTGCAGGGGGACATATGTGTGGGGGCCTGGTGGAGGGTGCCCCTGGTGGCTGGGGGGGTGGGGGTGCTTGGAGACATGGGTGGGGGCCTGGTGGAGGCTGCCCCTGGTGGCTGGGGGGTGGTGGTGCTGGGAGACATGGGTGGGTGCCTGGTGGAGGCTGCCCCTGGTGGCTGGGGGGTGGGGGTGCTGGGAGACATGAGTCGAACATGGGTGGGGGCCTGGTGGAGGCTGCCCCTGGTGGCTGGTGACTGGGGGTGGTGGGAGACATGGGTGGGGGCCTGGTGGAGGCTGCCCCTGCACTGCTGGGGGGTGGGGGTGCAGGGGGACATGAGTGGGGGCCTGCTGGGGGGTGGGGGTGCAAGGGGACATGTGGCTTGGCTGGGGGGCATGCCCATGGTGGATGGGCTGCCTGCGGGACATGACCAGGGGTGCAGGGTAGTCCCCTGTGGTGTGGGCTGCCTGCAGAGGTCGTGGAGGGGGTAGAGGGGAGACCTGGGAGGACCCACACTGGCAATTCACCTCTTCAACTTCCCGCACACCTACGTAATACACTGCCCCACTCGCACAGGCCCAATCGCGTGTAGATTTTCTCGCGCACCCCTGAAATCCACGTACCCAGGCCAATCGCGTGTAGAATTTCTCGCGCACCCCTGAAATCCACGTACCCAGGCCAATCGCGTGTAGATTTTCCCGCGCACCCCTGAAATCCACGTACCCAGGCCAATCGCGTGTAGAATTTCTCGCGCACCCCTGTAATCCACGTACCCAGCCCAATCGCGTGTAGATTTTCTCGCGCACCCCTGAAATCCACGTACCCAGGCCAATCGCGTGTAGAATTTCTCGCGCACCCCTGAAATCCACGTACCCAGGCCAATCGCGTGTAGAATTTCTCGCGCACCCCTGAAATCCACGTAGCCAGGCCAATCGCGTGTAGAATTTCTCGCGCAACCCTGAAATCCACGTACCCAGGCCAATCGCGTGTAGAATTTCTCGCGAACCCCTGAAATCCACGTACCCAGGCCAATCGCGTGTAGATTTTCTCGCGCACCCCTGAAATCCACGTACCCAGCACAATCGCGTGTAGAATTTCTCGCGCACCCCTGAAATCCACGTACCCAGGCCAATCGCGTGTAGAATTTCTCGCGCACCCCTGTAATCCACGTACCCAGGCCAATCGCGTGTAGAATTTCTCGCGCACCCCTGAAATCTACGTACCCAGCACAATCGCGTGTAGAATTTCTCGCGCACCCCTGTAATACACGTACCCAGGCTAATCGCGTGTAGAATTTCTCGCGCACCCCTGAAATCCACGTACCCAGGCCAATCGCGTGTAGAATTTCTCGCGCACCCCTGAAATCCACGTACACCAGCACAATCGCGTGTAGATTTTCTCGCGCACCCCTGTAATACACGTACCCAGGCTAATCGCGTGTAGAATTTCTCGCGCACCCCTGAAATCCACGTACCCAGGCCAATCGCGTGTAGAATTTCTCGCGCACCCCTGAAATCCACGTACCCAGCACAATCGCGTGTAGAATTTCTCACGCACCCCTGTAATACACGTACCCAGGCTAATCGCGTGTAGAATTTCTCGCGCACCCCTGAAATCCACGTACCCAGGCCAATCGCGTGTAGAATTTCTCGCGCACCCCTATAATACACGTACCCAGGCTAATCGCGTGTAGAATTTCTCGCGCACCCCTGTAATACACGTACCCAGGCCTATCGCGTGTGGGGACACCCGCACACCCCTGAAATACACGCTCCCCGCACTGCGTTTGCTGCTGCCCTTTGCGCTGGATTGGGGATTTTGATGGCTTTTCCCTGCGCAAGGGGCGTTCTTGGGGGCGTAACTGACGCTGCTGCAGGGTCGCTGCGCCACTCTGCGCCACGGCTGGTTGTGGATGTTGGAATCCATGAATACGCTGTGCGCCTGAATGTGTTTCGGCGCACGCGGCTGGCGCAGCCTACCGCACGCGCACACTGTGCGCCAGCCGCGTGCGCCGCTTGTGCGCCGAATTCTATGAATTGGCCCCATAGTCTCTTTTATCTTAAAGTCTGCATATGCTGTATCATCTCTTAGTTTAATTAAAGTTTCCTATTTTTATAGAAAAGTGTTTGAACATTTATTTATTTTGCTACCCCTGTACTCTGGTTGTTTGGAGGCTTATTTGCTAGCTCACACCCCTCCTGAAGAGTATATCCTGCTCTTAGACCACATTTCCTCAAAAGACAAAGTATGAATACCGGTTGAGCTGTGCCTGTTTCATCTTTGCAACTCAGATCAGTGCTGATTTAGTAATAGTTGTGTGTCATAAGTAGGGGTCGAGTGGAAGATGTATGCAGTACTTATCTCTGTACCCCTGCAGTCCAGTAGTAAATCCATTACAGTATCTAAAAATGTAGCAATAAGTGTTACTATATACAATGTAAAAATGTAAGTATGAATATTTGTCAACGTTTGAAGATATATATGAAATCAGATTTTTTACAAGTAGTTAGATGCACACCTGGCACAGCTCTAAGCATATAGGAGAAGGAAAACAATTACTAATTAAAAAAAGTATTACATTGCAAATCATCTAATGCGATCACAATAAAAGAAACTTAAAGACTATGTTAAAAAAAGCATGTCATTTTTTGTGTTGTGGTTATTCTTTCCACAATGTCACAGCAATGCTACCTGTCTGGGCTTGCTAAATGGAGTTAGCTGTTCATGGGCTAAAATGGGTCCCGAATGTAGTGGCTAGTTTCTTCTGCAAACTAGGCTCATCAGACTCGCAATCCCTATCCTTACCCATAGTGGCATTGGTAGGGAAGGGCCAGAAAGGGAACAGACCGTCTTTGCAATATGTTGTGACCCAGTCTGTGCCCCACCTCCGCAGGGACAGGAGAATAACTGCCTTGGGAGTGTTGCCAAGTCTATTTAATGTTGGCTTGTTGACATTCCAGCAAAACCCATTACATCTCAGAGCTGAACATAGTTCCTTGACTGGCTGCACGCAGTCCAGCCCATTATTATGGCCTTAATGGCCTGCAATTACTCCTTTGTCTTACGTTTTATCTGATAGGAATCTCTCAGATGGAATATAGAACCTAACAGCTGGCTTACATGGTTGTACACTTGCAAAATATTTAAAGTTACACAAGAAAGCTTACTTTTTGAAAGTTAGTCATTAAGTTCACTACTTTAATATGGAAAATCAGATTGCTTCTTAGGGATATTTAAATGTTCTTAAAAAATTGCACAACAAGCTGGAGGTTTGTGACAAATGTCATAATTATCCTAGTGATTTTACTATAAGACTTTTTTTTAGATATTCTTAAAGTGAGAAAAGTACAGTTGTGTGAAAGGTTTTTTACAGGCTTGCATATTTTGCATTCTACAACTTTTATTTTTCCTTTCAGGATGTGGAGAAAGAAAATAAAATATTCTTATCGCTTAACATGTTTCACTAAGGATTTACATATAGTGAGATTACTTTAATTTGAGATATGTGTATTTTGCAAGTAAACTATCAGAACTAGTAGCCAGGCATGAGAAGGCAACCCAGTCCTGTTTTTCCACCTCTGGATTCTGTGACTTGTTTTCCGATCCCATTCGAAATTTGGGAAAACTGCACATCTCACAATTACAAGCATAAGCAGGACTGGTTCACCTTCTCATGCATGGCCATGGGCTTCTTGGCCGCTCTGCTCTATCGGGCAGTACCATTTTAGGCTGTATAATCTCAAATGTACATAGTTGTAGCAAGTTAAGCTTGAAAGTTATATGTTCAAATGCCTAAACTGTACATATAGTTTGTGAGTTGTCTGGAGCAGTGTTTAATGTGTGCTCCAGGTTGGTAACTTAAATTGTTTATATGATTATTGTCTCTGTCCTTGTGGTGTTTAAGCAGTGTGGGGAGCTTTATTTGTGTATCTGTGGTAGATTAGTGTGCTATTTAGGGAATTTATTCGAGTGGTATGCGTTCCATTTTGTAATCCGTATCGATTCAGTGAGGAGTTGTATGTGAGGATGTGTTGTTTATTAGTGGGGGTGATTTTCAGATAGTTACTGTTACCATGCATTGCTCAATAGACCACCTGCTAAGAACTGGGAGTAACCTTTTTCACTTTGTCAAAAAACAAGTAATTTATCTTTTATATCAATGAAAAACATTATTATGGGGCTTAGGCCCTGGTGTTGTGTGGAAAGGATAACGGGTTTGGGCCCTACGTTCCAGCCTTTAGCTGTTGAGGAGGCAGTATTCCAGCTATGGGGCTTAGGTTCTGGTAGTGGGGCAGCAGAATGGCAGATATGTGGCCTGGGCCATGCTGGTGGGGAGGCAGAATGCAAGGTAGACAGCTTGCATTCTGGCCTCTGGCTGTTGTGGAGGCAGGATGCCAGGTATGGGGCTTAGGTGCTGGTGCTGGTGAGGTAGGATGCCTGGTTTGGTGCTTCAGTTCTAGGTGTTGGGGAAGGATGCCAGGCATAGGACTTGGGCTCTGGTGTGGGCGGATGCCAGGTATGAGGTTTGCATTCTGGCCTCTGGCTGTTGAGGGGGCAGGATGCTATGTATGATGCCTAGGCTATGGCGGTGGGGAGGCACAATGACAGGTATGAAGCCTTTGCCCTGGGCAACCAGGCGGGGCAGATAGACCAGGTATGGGGACTGGGCTCTGGTGGTGGGGAGACAGGATATGCATACAGGATCTGGGCTCTAATAGTAGGGATGCAGAATTCCAGGTATGAGGCCTGGGCTCTGGGTGGTGGGGGTGAAAGGATGGCCGGTATGGGGCCTGGGCTCTGGGGAGTTAGAATGCCAGGGGCCTGGGCTATGCATGATGGGGTTAGACGGAGAGCAGGTAAGGGGTCTGGGCTCTGGCGGTAACGAGGCAAGATGCCAGGTAAGGTTTTTGAGTTCTGGTGGTGGGAAGGCAGGATGCCAGGTATGGGGCCTGGGTTCTGGTGGTAGGGAGGCAGGATGCCAGGTATGGGGCAGGGTGCACCGTACATGGCCTGGGTTCTGTGTGATTGGAGGAAGGATGCCATGATTGGAGTCCACATAACTTTGGGAAAGCATACTAATAGCTCTATTCTAGGTAGTTCTCCTACGTTTGCCTTTGTCTCCCTGTTACAAACATAATCCAGCACAATTGCATTGCCTAGTTCTTTACATGCAAAGTGGCCAACACTGCCTGCAAAATAAATCCTTTGGTAGAAACAATCCCGGGGTTTAAAATTAATACATCAATGGACCTTACACCTTGCCCAACAATCTCGACGGGAAACACTTGTCTCTTGTAAAGCTGGTACGCTTTGTAACAGTTCAATAATTAATATTCAATCAACCACTTGTCTGCTCAAATTCTGCAAGTGGCCAAACTCATGGCTTTACACCTGGTAACCATTTCTGTATCAGTGGTATCATTGATGTGTTTTGCCTGAAATTCCAATCAGAGACAGGATATCGGGGCATCGACGCACCAACTTCTACAAATGCAGATCAAAAATAAAGTGCTTTACTCAACGTTTAGTAATCTCTATGTATGTTCAGTACCTAGCAAAAACTTTCATGAAATGCCCACTGTCTTCTTGTTTGCCAATTATATAAAATCCATATAAAGTGCAAAATGTAATCTATTGAGATGAAAATCCTGCTATATACGGGTGTGAGCCCATCTAGGGCAAACAGTGTGATTGGTTTTGTGAGATCACTAAATACATTTTTTGGGTGTGCTTTATGCTGGTGCTTAAAGTGGGCGGGTCTCATATTAATCTTCAGCATTTGCATAAAAATCCATGTCGGTTCAAATGCAGGAGCATATGTATGGCGGGGAGGAAGGAAGGAGGCGGAAATGCAATTTGTGCTTGGCACCTCTTCTCCACCATGCAAATGCTTTTACGCGTTTCATTCATGTTATGCCACTATTGAACATGAGCTCCTAGGTGTTATAATCACCCAGCCCAATGGAATTTCATGTATTATCCCCAGACACCCAAAAAGATGTGTTCACACTGACAGAGTGAAACCTTGTCAGCAGGTTGTACACATATTTTTGACGTAGCATTATAACTTACTGAGCTCCGTAAAACGCTGCAGTACTCTCTGAAGTTGAAACGGTTCAGCTACGACTGGCTGACTAGCATAATTAAAAGGCGAAAAATAAACGCCCAGGCTTAGCTGAAAAAACATGTTTCCTAAATCGTGGTACACGATCCTTTCATTTGAGTATCCTTGCTAGTTCAAAAGGGTTCAAACTGGTTGTTATTTCTTCACTTGGAAGTTTAACATACAGCTGTAACACCAACAGATTACACTTGTAGGTCCTTAGGTTTAGCAAGAGGAACAGCAATTCTATTCTGTGCCAATAGTCTCAAAACATGTCCGATGTTGCTTAATATGTGAAGATGGGTGACATGACATGCACATCTTCTCCAGTGAATGACTTTTCGCATGGGCTGCTGAGAGGGCTTTTAGGACGTAGTACTGTTAATATTCTACCCGGTAATAAACTCTTACCTGACTTTCCCTTAGCAACTACTGATACCTTCTCTGTCAAACCTTGGCAACACATCCTGAGGATCTGCGTATGTTGATGTCATCCGTTTGTTGCCATAGCAGATATTTATTTTTAAAAGAACTATGTAAACCACTGCACATCTCCGATTGATTTATACCTCCAATGTATAATTGTTATCTTAATTGAACATGCTGATAGAGAAACGTCGCTAACCAACGCTCCCCATCCAGCCAAGAGTAGCCGCTGTTGCTTAATAGCATTAGAGAAAATGACGAGTGATGCATCAAATATTTTATGACAAAGATACTTGCAGAACTAGCCATCAATTACCCCAAAATGAATATGTGTATTTTTATGACTGTTGCATACAAATGTCACATATAAAATGTACCTGATGTGCCTTTCAGATTGCCTTGAGAAAGAACATTGTAAGGAAGGCATGGTATCAAAGTAAGACAGACACAAGTGATCACAGTTCAAGGGTGTTTATTAAACTGTATAATGGGTAAGAGAAACGCAAAATCTAAATCTAAGATGGGAGCAAGCTACGACCCTCAAATAATAATAATACAGTCCTAGCGGAGTCTAGTCAAATAAAAAGGGCCTATACTAAAAATAAAAAAACGATTGCCAATTCTTACCGCTATGCTACAAAATAGTGAGGGATAATGTACACAAGAAAAGAAAGAAGTGTTCACAAAATTATGAGTCAGGACGTTATCGCCGGGGTCTCCCTTCCCCACGTTTTTGGCACGGAACAAGGTGGGACTCAGGACCTCAGCACACTCCTTTCTGGGCTTCTCTGGTACGAGCTTACAGTTCCTTTTCTCTATATCAGGGCTTTCTGTGCCCAAGTCTCTTTTCATGCAAAGTCTCTCGCTTCAAAGGGCCTAGTATGTTAAAAACAACAAAATTAAAGTTCCTTCTGCTTAACCTTCACATCGGACAATTACTCTCCAGCCTAGGAGCCCCCTGAGCCGGCTCTGATACTTATTTCAGTGTTATCCTCTCAAAGCACTTTCCAATCTAAACAGAGGCTTCCGAAGGGTGATAACATCCTGCTGGGTCACTCTGTTATTCTATTGCAAGTGCATGCTTCACAAAATCACAGTTTGCACGGCGTTCCCTCAGCCGGGCGCAAACGTCAGTTCCACAATTCTCTCAGTCGAGTACACACGTTCCACAGTTCACGATTTCTAAATCTCATCAGAAAGTGGGGGTTCTCTTTCCTTAGCTTTCTCTTGGCATCCCTCTGTCGGGTTCATATTGCCACAGTTAACTTTTCGACAAAAAAACCTTCTAAGCCCCTTAGGTTCTTCCTTTTACCTAAGTCCGGGTTTCAGCCCCAGTCAGGCTTTCTCTAAAGCCGCCAGTCAGGCTTCGCACAGTTTATTCATCACAAGGTATGCGCAGACAACCCTCCTAGGGGTTCACGTCTGTCTCCACATTGTGTGAAAACTTCAGCAGCGTGTCAAGGACTTTTTATTGTACAAGGGGTTTGGCTTGACCCTTGTCTGACCACCTTCACACCTCATGCCGGCCTTCCCTATGGCCTCTTGGCATTTGTTGTTCTTCCTGGATTGGGAGAGGGGGCACCAGCCATATACTTTCAAATGAGTGCCCACGTGGCACCAGTCCACTCTATCTCTAGTGCTAGTTTCTTTCACAAAGTTTACAGGGGTCTCCCTCTTCCGGGCTAGAACCCTTCGCACAAGTTTCTCAAGGGTTTCCCACTGCCGGGCTCGGACCCCTCTCACAAAGTTGACAATCAGGATTCTGCTCCCACTGCTCAGCTCCCCAAAATGGCATTTGGCAGTGGGAGCTGCAGTAGCTAAAACGGGATATTGTGCTGGGGCCAACGTCTCATTCGGACCCCTCTCACAAAGTTGACAATCAGGATTTTGCTCCCACTGCTCAGCTCCCCAAAATGGCATTTGGCAGTGGGAGCTGCAGCAGCTAAAACGGGATATTGTGCTGGGGCCAACGTCTCATTCGCTCACCCTCAGAGACCTGGGCTTTCCTGACTACCCGAGGGGAGGAGTCTTACTGTGGGTACTGCCAGGCAAGCCCAGCATTCCATGGTCTTGCCTTCTGGAGGTACAACTCCCTCTCCACAGTGTAGTCTCCTCTGGACTCAAAGGGCCAGTGTTAGGGCAGTTTTCTCCTCCTCCAGGTCTCTCAGGGTCTCTGCACCTCTTCTGGTCTTCCTTTGGCTGCGTGCACCTTCCAGCATCCCCAAATCACTCAAAGTGTGCTTTCCTGCCCTGCCTTTTATACTTCCTGGCAGTGGTAATTTGGTTTAGGTGTGCATTGTTAGAAGGGAATTCCTGACTTTGCCTGTTCTCGCTAGCGGTACAAAATGGCGGTCGTACATAGGAGTCAATGGTCCAAGGATTCCTATGGGTAATCCTCATTCCTCCTTGTTGCTTCCTATTCTTCGCAGTATTTGAAGGACAGGGTGAATGAAGGTAATTCTGGAAATGTAGTGAGTGCAGATTGTGGGAGAAAGTTGCCTGAATATTAAAAAAAAAAGTTTGTCAACAAAAGAACAGGGATTATGGGGTTTGTAGTGTTTGACTGACGAGCAGGGAAGGTTATTGTCAGAAAGGGGGGAACAGATGGGTTGTTGTGGATAAATATGTTTCTCTTGCCTCTTCTTAAAGGGAAGTACTGGGGTAGGATGGGACTGTGGTGGCAATATACAATAAAGATGGAGGGTTTGTTGGGTAGGGGTGTATCATATAAAAGGGGATTCTGTGTCTCTCCAAAGGGCATTCCTTCTGTGGGCCCCAAAGGCCCCTTGCCTAGGTGATTCTCCTTCACTTGTCCGCCCCCAGGGTCGGGATCCAAGCGTGATGCCCCTGCCCTGGCCAGTGAGAACACCCTCAGGTTTCTCAAAACATGTAGTTTCAATTACACTATATGGCCACTTTTAAAATAGACCCAAAGGGATATGCTGACAAACAATATGACTGAACGTATAGTAGAGTGGACATTGAGTTCTTCTTTGTAACCAGCCTATCACAAGATGAAATGTAATGGCAATTCATATATTTTTATTTTCAAATGGCGATAGAGGAACATAGAGGCCAAAATGTGTGTGTGTGTGTGTGTATATATATATATCTATATATCTATATATATATATATATATATATATATATATATATATATATATATATATATGCTGTGTAGTTATGGTTAAATTGCTGTTTCCATAGGAAGAGCACTTTTTGGGTGGCCTATAACTCCGCTCCCTCTGGACGAATGCTCACCAAACTTTGCAAAACAAAGTATATGGGCCACTCTGAATTATTTTTGCAAAGTTTGGTGATGTTTGCTACAGGGGGGGAAAAGTTATGGGGGGGTCCCAAAATGTCTTTTTATCCCATAGACTGAATGGGGAAAAACTTTGCGCACACCTACAGGTCAAACCGCTGGACGGATATTCACCAAATTTGCCGTAGGGGCAGGGGCTTGCGCTTGGTGACAATCCGCCCAGTAGTTTCCTTTAAAACGACCAAAAATATCTCTAAAAAAAAATTAGTGACATCTATGTCTGCTCCCCGGTCACACTTCCCTGTTCGCTCCGTGGACAAGATACTGATTGGCCAGGGGGTGGCGTCATGACCGCGGACACGCAACGTCTTTGCCGATTGGCTGCAGCCAGCCGTGATGTGTGTCAGAATGTGAGGATGCGCCCGACATCTTGGATCAGACGACAGCGCGGTCGCCACCAGAGGCGAAATGCTGTTTCGGAAACTATTTTGGTCTCCTACAGTGCTTAGGGAGGTTCAGAGAGTGAGAGATGGGTGAAATACTGTACTTGTTTGGGCAGCAGGTGTTAATGATGTATTCGCCATGCGAAATGCTGTTTGAAAAACTGTTTTGGTCTCCTACAGTGCTTGGGGAGGTTCAAAGAGTAAGAGATGGGTGAAATACTGTACTTGTTTGGGCGGCAGGTTTTAATGATGTATTCGCCATGCCCGTCTTGTCCTGAATTTTTGTAAGTACTGAAAATGAGGGGCCTCATAAGGATAGTACTTCAGTCCGTGCTGTGCACAGGCAACTTCAAACTGTTCTAAGGACACGCGTTGTGTTAGCGAACATTACAATTGAGTACATGCTGCAGTTACTATTTTTGTTTGTATGAGTGTGCTACTAATTTATACACCCCCATGGGTGTAATATGCTGCGGTGGTTGTGGCCAGGGCCTAGAGTCTTGGGTGCATGGCCGTAGGCCGTAGGATGTAGGACGTAGGACGTAGGCCATACTCTCAAGACGCTAGGCCCTGGCCACAATCACTGCAGCATATCACATCTATACCTACACCCTTAGTCTCGCATATTGATCAGATGTTTGTGGGGAGGGCCTAGAGTCTTGGATGCATGGCCAAAGGCCATGTACACAAGATCAAATTTGTATGTAGAAAATGTGTAAGGCACTATGGGTGCAATATGCTGCGGTAGTTGTGGACAGTATGTAGAGTCCTGGCTGCATGCCTGAAGGCCATGAACTCGAAAACACACTTATAAGCACTGCAGTTATAAGCCACTATGGGTTTGATATACTGGACACCCATGCATTCACATATATATGGCCTTACACCCAAGACTCTAGCCCCTGGTCACAACCATTGCAGCATATCACAGCTATAGATGCACCCGTAGTATTAAACATCAATCAGGTGGTTGTGGCCAGAGGCTAGAGTCTTGGGTGTACATTTATACGTAGTGAAGTTACAAGCGAGAATGGGTGTGATATGCTGTGATGGTTATGGCAGGACTTAGACTCTTGGGTGCATGGACGAAGGCCATTAAAGTTACAAGCCACAATGGGTGTGATATTCTGTGGTGGTTGTGGCCAGGGCGTAGAGTCTTGGGTGCATGGCCAAAGGCCATGCACCCAAGAACAAAGTTATAAGCACTAAAGTTATAAGGCAACATGGATTTTATATAGTGCAGTGGTTGTGGGCAGGATGCAGAGTTTTGGGTGCATGGCTGCAGGCCGTAGACCATACGCCATACTCCTAAAACTCTAGGCCCTGTCCAGAACCACCACATCATCTTGTGGTGCATGGCCAAGTTTGGTGATGTTTGGTCCAGGGGGGAAAAGTTATAAGGGGGGGTTCTCAAAACGTCTCTTTTCCCCTTAGACTGAATGGGGGAATATGTTTGTGACTTCAGACATGTGGCGCTTTCCCTGATTGGTTGTGGAACAGCGTGAAGTACGTCAGCTTTCTTCGGTGCCCCCACCTTCTTTTATTTATGTTTTGGTGTACGCGGACATCGCCAGAAACACATACAAAACAAGACAGCATTGCACTTGTCACACTTAGGTAATACTATTTCAGAAGGTGGCCTTTAAGAAGGCTGGGATGGGATGTGGGAGCACAAACTGAAAAAGTGGAGTTTTCCTGTCACCAAAGTCATACGTTTAAATGGAAATTCCTGCTCACTGTACCACTACCAATTAGTGTGTGTGTGGGTTAAAATGTTATAATAATATTGCCATCAGACTGGCATCCTAAGTTTTGAAAACTAAGCCCACCATCTGCAATGTTTGCTGGAAACAGCGATTCTGGAGATATATGGAAGTATTGGCTCTCATAATTGGATTTCAATATGTTGTTGCAAAGTAAGAATGTATTTGCCTTCTGAGTGAAGGTCACATGAGTTGCTTTTTTGGTTGGACGCTCAATAGGCCCACACATCCGAGTGAATCTATAAGGGGCAATTGTTTTTTGACCTTGAGTGAAAGGGAAACCTTAGAAGCAATTCAAGGAATGAAAGGGTCGAAAAAATAGCAATTGATAAGTTTATGTTTTAAAAAGTTTGTAAGGCACATGCAATATCAGTCCACGAAGATTCTTCGGTGCGAATACATTGGTGTCTGACTTGCACAAAAAGAATGGAGACAGTAAATATTATATAAGTTTACTTTTGACCACTCTACAGTGAACCACGCTTTAATTTTAAATTACCGAAACTCTAATTATGACAATATAACTGAAGTATTATCTTTCTGCGCTGTTATATTTTTCCTGTAATAATGCAGAGTGCACATGTTCCGCATTTGTAGGGTATGACTACACTCATCCTTTTTTAGCGTTAATATTTCTTGTTTGAAACGTTATGTTTGCCCACATAGCTTTGTGTATCACTTTACATGTTCTTTTGGTCTTGTTTGAAATCACGAGATGTAATTTATTTTTAATTGTCCATTCATTTTGCCTTCATAACTGAATTATAGTCTTCCTGTGTAGTTGCCATTTTTTTTTTAATCTTACGTCGCATGCATAATCTCGCCATTTGTAGCCTGTTACTATATTTACACATGGTTAATAGTAACATTTCACTAAAATGTCATGTTTGAGCACTTACATTTGTGTATTACTTTGCACATTATTTGTGTCTTTTATGCAATTTTTTGCTAGAGGTTGGTTATTGACACGTATTTTCTGTTACTTTTTCCACCAAGGTAGATCTTGCTGTACTATCCGTGCCATGGTTTTTCAGATGCCGAGTGAGGGCTTTTTAGGACGGCAAATACAACTGCTCATGAGCGGTTGCCTGTCCATAACAATTATGTGGAATGACACCCTAAGCCTGCTTTGCCCGTACGCTGAACTCGCTATTCGGAGCAACATCACATCATTTATGGTGCTGTAGGCCGAAGGTCATGGCGCCTTCTTGGAAATCACTGTGGAAACAAAGCGGCTGCTTTAACCAAGAACCCATAATTTTTGTATGGGAAAAAAACAACTTGTTCCTCATCTTTAACATTTGCAATGACGCCCTTATAACCATTGTTATCCTTCAATTGAAAATGGAATTACTCCGATGGTCTCTGACAGTTTCTTGTTAAATAAATCTACTTTACAAACTCTAAAATGTTAACATTTTCTTTTACAATCCAGTCTATTATTTCAAAATGTAAGTTATTACGTTGTACGTCGTTGTATGTTTATTTACAGGTTCTGCGCCACGTCACGTACTTGTGCTTTTTGCAGCCTACCATGGAAAGGGAAGAGGGGCTATGTATGAAACAACCGCCTTCCCTTTCTATGGTGGCCATCTTGAAAAAAGATTTTATTTTGTAATCCGACCTGCCAAAGCCACTCCGGATTATAACCAGTAATCATATTTTTTAGTAGCACACGTTACTGCTTTGCAAAGCTAGACTATTACTGCCAGAGATTATTGTGTCTACGTATTTTACTGAGAAATATGAAGTACATGGAGTGTATGCAATTTTTTTTGTTTCAATTTATTTACACTGTGAAAGGTCGCTCTTAACGGATTATTTACTTTGTTAACAGGTGGCATTATTTTTTGGTACGACAGGTAATAAGGCAATTTGCGAACGGCAATTAGCAAAGAGGCATCAAAATAGGTCGGTAGATGTACGGCAAAAAGTTTTGTGCGTTTGTTATTTGCAAGGTAGCGGCATTGTTTCTCATGCTTCTTCATTACAGCAGTGCTGCTGTTTCTTGGGGAGGAGGGATGGCTTTAGCTGATATCATTTTCAGATAAGTAGAACTTCGGCTAAAAATATATAATGTGTAGTGCATTGGTAATCGCTGCCTACCAATACATGTTGGAGCTGTGTAAGGGACATGTTGAAGGTGGACGTGCGTACATCAATATAAAATCTATTTCCACACTGTCCATGAGGCATAGACCTCACTGTTAAGTGTGTACTGATTCTGGGACACGTCACCGTGCTGTACGCCATCATATTGTCATGTGGAATACTTTGCAAGGTGTATACTGTTTAGCAAATGAACCTTGTTAAAGGGACGTTATGGTTACGTTGCCCTACTGAAAATATGTGACATTCAGTACAAATTGTTTTTATTAATATGACGTTATACTTAAATTGACCTACTAAAAACCCGTAAAATTCACTCAAAAAAACTTTGTTAAGGAGACGTTATGGTTAAGTTGCACTACTAAAAACCTGTGCAATTCACTAAAAAAACGTTACAAACGTGCCATTATGCTTCAAAGTAAAATCGAAAAACCCCTGAAATTCGCCAGTTATGGAAGGTGAAGCAACCATACCTGCTCGCACCACTGTGCACTGCTAACACTAACACCCAGGACATGAAAGGTGGCATCACAAATGTCGTTGATGACATCACTGATGATATCATATGTGTAGCCCCTTTGTTTTTGTTCACTGCCATATATATATATATATATATATATATATATATATATATATATATATATATATATATATATATATATATATATATATATATATATGTATTCAGTAAAGAAAACTTTGTTAAAGGGACGTTATGGTTCACAGTAAAACCGAAAAACACTTGACATTCGCTAATTATGGTAAGCTAACCAACCATAACTTGTGCCACCTACGTGCATTGCTAAGACTAACACCCAGGACATGAAAGATGACATCACAGAAAGCGTGCTTTTGTAAATTTGGTGACCTTCCGTGCAGTACTTTTCTTTAAAATTATCAAGAAGTAGGTCTGAAAAAATGTGTGATATCTATGTCCGCTTCGTGGTCACACTTCCCTGTTCGGTCCACGGACAAGATTCTGATTGGCTAAGGGGCTGGCGTCATGACCGCGGACACGCAACATCTCTGCCCGTTGGCTGGTGCGAGACGTGTTCTGCGTCAGATTGTTTGGATGCACCCGACATATTGGATCCCCCGAAAGCGGAGCAACAACCAGCGTACATATGCTCTATTTATAAAACTCTTTTGCTGTGTCACAGATCATTGGGAAAGGTTCAGACAGTAAGACATGGGTGATCAATGCATTTGTTCTGGGGGTCGGTCTTCATGATGTACTTTCCATGGACAGCTTGTACGCACAGAAAATTAGGGGTGCAATAACGATAGCACTTCAGTCCACGCAGTGGACAGGAAACTTCTAACTGTTGAAAGCACATGCGTAGTGGTAGCCAACATTGAAATTGACAGCATGCCGTGATTGCATTACTTTTCCCGATGGCTATTATTATATTCATTACTACGCCGCTATGGGTGTCACATGCTACAGTGGTTGTGGCCAGGGCCTTGAGTCTTGGGTGCATGGCCGTCGGCCGAAGGCCCAAGGCCTTAATTCCAAGACTGAAGGCCCTGGCCACAACCACCGCAGCATGTCACACCCATGAATACACCCGTAGTATTGAGTTTCGATTGGCAAGTTGTGGGGAGTGTGTGCAGTCTTGGGTGCATGGCTGAAGCCACTGCACACCCATCCCATGTAAGATATATGGACATACAGCTAGGAGTGAAGCCTCTGGCCAGAAGCACTGAAGGATACCACACCTATAGCAAAAACCCCACTACCACATATCACTGAGGTGGTTGTGGGGAGACTCTGTAGTCTTGGATGCATGGCTATGGCCTCCTTGTACGCACAGAAAATGAGGGGTCCAATAAGGGCAGTATTTCAGTCCGTGCAGTGCACAAAGAACTTGTAACAGTTGTAAGGACACGTGTGGTGTTAGGGAACATTGAAATTGACACCATGCCGTAATTGCAATACTTTTTCTTAGGGATATTGCATTCATCAGTACGCCCCTATGGGTGGCACATGCTACGGTGGTTGTGGCCAGGGCCTAGAGTATTGGATGCATGGTCGTCAGCCGAAGGACTTACTTCCAAAACTCTAGCCCTGGCCACCAACACTTCAGCATTTCACACCCATGGATACCCCCTTACTAATGCGTATCGATTGCCTGGTTGTGGGGAGTGTGTGTACTCTTGGGTGCAAGGCTGAAGGCCATGCCCCAACAACAAAGCTATAACCTCTTGACTTACAAGCACACAAGGGTTTCATGTTGTGCGGTGGTTGTGGACAAGATGTGTACTTTTGGGTGCATGGTTGCAGTCTGTATGCCATACACCCAAGCATGCACCCAACAGGAAACTTGTAAGCACTGAGTTATAAGACACTTCACAACCATATATTGAAATGTATGGCCATACACCTAAAGTTTTCGGCCCTGTGCAAAACAGTGCAGCATTTCAGAGCTACAGAGACACCCCCAACAGCACAGTTATATGTAGTGTACTTACAAGGCACAATGGGTACGATATGGTGTGGTGATATGGTGTGGTAGTGCATCACTCTGGCAGCTGTGGGGAGGGGCTGAAAGCATGGGTGCATGGCCAAAGGCCATGTCCCCATAAGTACATTTGTTCGTAGTGTACTTATATGCGGTGTGCAGTCAAAAAGTCAAAACAATAATTCAAAAATGTGAAGAAAAAAAATGTCGAAAAAAAGTCGAATGTTTTTTTTATTTTATTTATATGCATTTTTTGGGTTTAGTAAGTAAAAAAAAAAGAGTAAAAAAAAATACAAAAAGGGGAGCTGGGGAGGGAACCCCCATTTCGAGCACCTCCAATGACTTCTGCCTCAATGCCTGTAATACTGAGATCCTTCCTATTGGGACCCCTGCTCCCTCCTTCTTCCCCTCATTTTGGCCTTCCTCCATGGGCTCCCCCCTTCGCCTTCAACTGAAAGTATAAACCTTGGAGTCATATTCGACTCATCTCTCTCCTTCCTCTTTCACACTCAGGACATTGCCAAGAAGTCCAACTATCAGCTCTTCCTTCTCAAAGGAATCTTAACTTTTCTCACTTTCCCCCAGCGGCTCAATGTGACTCAAGGCTCGGATCTCTCTAGACTTGACTACTCTAACTGCCTCCTCCTGAACCTTCCCTCCAACACTCTGCGACACCTCCAGCTTATGCAGAATAGGGCAGCAAGATTTATTATTGGTCTTAAGCACAGGGACCGCATCTCTCCTGCACTAAAAAGTCTTCAATAGCTCCCGGTTGCTGCATGGTTTAAATTCAAATTCCTCTCCATCATCCACAAGGCACTCTCCCTCTAGAACACTTTGTTCCTCTGGCACCAACTCTCTGGGCCTCATTAGGACTCCAGCGCTAAACCATGGTGCTATTAGCACCATGGTCCATGCCGGAGTCCGCCATGGCGGAATGGGGAATTACCACCCCATTCCGAGGTTGGTGGGGTGGTAATTCCCCATGCCGCCATGGCCCTTCCCCATTCCCATTTTTGCCCCATAGGGCTCAATTGGAATGGGGAAGGCGCTAATTACGGTACCGCAAATTGCGGTACCGTAATTAGCACCAAGGTCCCTTTGCGGGTCCCTACTTTAATGGCTGGTAAAACCAGCCGTTAAGGTCGGGTCTCACAAAGGGACTTCGTAATTAGGTGCTAAGTGTTTAACGGCGCCACAGCCTTTTACGGCGCCGTTAAACACTTAGCGCCTGGGTCATAATGAGGCCTGTGTGTAAAGCATTTTACTAAACAGAGGGCAGGTGGCTGCACCCTCTTCTCTGCAGGCTCTCTCCTCTGGAATAGCCTCCCCCTTCCCATGCGCCTCGAGCATGATCTTCCCACATTCCGGAAGCTCCTTAATACCTTCCTCTTTTCCTCCTCTTTCACGCCTTCTCTCCTCAGTTAATCCTACAAGTTGCTGCATTGGTGTACTTGGCCCTTATGCATCCTCTGGGCCTCAACCTCCCACACCAATTCTTCCACGTTCCTGTCTATCCATAGCACTTAACATCTGCACAAGTGCAGCCCTGGAGGCTCGCACGTTCACCTGCCGCAGCCCAGGCTGTGTAGCACTGAACATTCCTAAAACTTCATCTATGGCTCTCCCTCGAGGTCAGACCCCCCATTACTTTCCACTTCTTCCCTCTTCCTTTCTGCACTTGCACGTTATGAATACTCACAAGGCATAGTAGGCCCCCCACTCTGTTCTTACATTGTGTGTTGTTGTAATGTGTTTCCCTGCCCTGCTCCCTCCCTGATCTGTGGGCGCTTTGAAACAGTATTTTTGTATTGTATAAGCGCCTAATAAGCAAACAATAAATAAATACATAAATAAATAAATACAATCATAGCCATGTGGGTTCCCCAACTGGGTTTGAGATGAACAGCTAGCAGAGGTGTGTAATTGACCGTTGATGGTAGGGCCAGTGGGTCCAAATACTTTGTTAGTGCCTACAGAGTTAGGCCAATTTTGATCATGTCATGTTTTTGTAGCCTAAGTCTGGATCCCTTATTTTCCACCTCCAAGGCGCACAAATGGAACTGCCTCTGGAATGTTTCTTCTGTGAACCACTGGACTATAAGTAAGTTATGGTCACTTTGATCCATGTAGCAGACCTCGAGAGATTCAACAGCACCAGACTTCTGTAGACGAAGATAACATCTATCACTCAGGATTGCTGCCCTCAGTGCCAGGTAGGTTTACATTTCTTCTCCTTTTCAAAGACTCGGTTAAGCAGATGTAAGCCACTGTATAGCATCAATCGATTCCAGTGAATACCTCTTTATATCTTCGCAACCAGGGGGTTTGTGGCAACACCTACATGATCCTTGAGCCGCTCTTTGGAAAGCACGTTTATGCCTCACAAAAGAAAATAGAGACATTATCCCAGCTGTACACCTCATCAATGACCTTCATGTGTCAGTCATCATTAGGTCCACTCCCTTTTTCCTATGATTCCAATATATGTTAATCAGTGCTAGATGTTTGTTAGCTGGACTGGAGGCCAATTTTAGGGCGCAACTTCAGGACAGTGAGTTCGGATGAAGGGGCCGTAGTTAGTTGACATTAGAGGTTCAACATTCAAAGCTGTCTTTTTCAAAGTCAATAGCCAAGCAAAGGGTTGCCCCCCTGTGGGAACAGTTGCTGGGTTCAGGAATGACACAAAGCCATCCAGGGCCTGGTTCCTGAACAGCCATATTACTTGAAGACATATAAGTTCTGCATCGTCCCACCTGAGGTCTGCTTTTTCTGTCAAATTAGAGAATTCTCTTGTGTTCCAGGAGACTACAGTGAGTCTAGCCCGTGCCTGCTTACTCTCCAGCTCATTGTTAGACATTCTTTTCGATAGCCAATTTTGAGGGTAGGCACGCCAGGGACTTGGATTCCTTGCAACTGGAGAATGTGGTTTTGAAGATGACAGTCCTACACAAAGGGTTTGTCCCCTGCCTTCTTAATTGTCAGGTTTTCTCTTTTTTTTAAAGTGGTAGAATCTCCTAGGCCAGGCCCTTTCAGAAGTCTTTCAGTAGAGATGGGTCTGGCCGCTCTTTCTAAATTGTTTCAATAGACGGGAATTGTTTGTGATGTTCTCAAGATCCTCTCCACTAGATCGATGTGTATTACCCCGATTGGTGGGTTCTTCAACAAATGGTGTGGTTCCTCTCAGCTTGTTTATGTCAAAACCCAGTGATAGAACAGGTGCCAACAGAAGGTTCTTTACCACTGATGAGCGAAGATGGAGAAAAATCAAATCTTTACGATCTTCATTGGGACACTCGATTATGGAGAATTCCTCTGGTACAATTTGACGGAGATGAGGTATAAAGTGACACAACTTCATAATGTTCATTATTCAAGATACACTCTCTGCCTAGGTCCAGTACTCTCTCCAGCCTTATGCAGCGAATCAGATCTCTTGCCTGGTCAAACCGGCCATTAAGGATCCTTTTTATAGACCATGACCATGATGCATGCCTCTCTTCATTGCTCTTACGGTCTGTGGTTTTAAAACAAATTTCTGACCTCAGTGGGACTTAGCACAAGTATTTCACCGGCTGAGATTTCCTAGACCAGTTAGGTTTGGAATTTGTCTGAGAAGCTGACACATGACTATCTCAATTTGCCGGCAATAGGTTGAGTCAATCCGTTCAGTTATGTTGCCATTAGCTTGGTTCTTTGCTGCTAGTTCCCTTCTTTCAGCAAGGGTCGAAGCGGGCTGACGAGTGGTACACTCACTAAAAATACCTGCTTGGACACATCGTGCCCCTCAGGGTTTCGACAGGGGTGAGCGATGTGTGAATCAATAATGTCTTCCAGCTCGTCATCTATAGAGTAAGTTGACAGATTTGTTAACACAATCATGTCGTCTTCCACCAGACTCTCTCCGGTTGAGAACATCTTCAACCAATTCAGCCCCAGTAGATAGTCACTCTCGCCCTTGTCTAAGATTATTTTTAATTTTAAGAGGTGGCCCTTTCCATTTGCAATGAAGTTGTCTTTTTTGTGGCTTCTTGATAACTTTTGATGTATCTGCTGGTAGGGGGGACCATTATTTCACAGCCTTACTAGATGGAATCAGGCTGTTTTTTGGATTGACAAAAAGAGGAAAGGTGTTTGTAGGAGGCTTCAGCGGTTTCAAAAGTAGGGTGATCACCGGCTCGAGTGCAGAGGTAAATGCAGAACCCTTGTAGCCCGAGCTTCCAAAAGGTTTTTTCATTTGAATGGGGGTACATCATCGGACTCAGGCAGTGCCTCCTCCTCAGAGAATGCTTTATCAATCTGCTGGTCTAGCAAGGGGGCCAATGCAATGGGCTCTCGGCCCCAAGGCATCTCGCCAAGTTTAGTGATGCTATTCATACCTCCGGGGGGATCTTAAAGTTGATTATTGAGGCTTCCTAGCTGAGAGATTGCTGTAACAAAGCCTTCAATAAAAATCATCTTTGAATGTAACATAGCAAGTAATGTCGCCTGATGTTTTAAGTTGTTGTTCATAGCCTCATAGAACTTCATGAAAGGGCCCATTGCTATAGTTACAACTGACAGCTGTGAAAATTGGTCATGGTTTACTTTGCCAGATGATTTCTTCTGCTTGGCGGTGGTCCTTGCAGGTCTGCGCCCCACTTTGTCCCATCTGATTTACAGAGATGCTTAGTATTGAATCCCGCTGCATGGGCCCCCTCTGTCTAACAGAGTCCAGTTTCCCGGACAAACCAGATTCACAGCTGGTCTTGCTGGGCTGGGCTGCACACCTATGTTGTCTGTAGGGTCATTCCTCTTACCTGAAAGGGCCATAGACGATTCATCTAACCATTTGGCCCTTCCTTCCTTTTGTATGATATCAACCAGGGGGGAAGAGACTTCACCTTCGGGTATACAGGTCGACTCCTTGGATAGAGCAGTCTAAGGACATTTGTTTGCATTGTTCTCGGCAAGATTGTTAAATAAGACCTGGTTGGTTTGGGTCGTCGCACGCACTGGCTCGGTGTAGAGTGGTGAAAAATATAATCGCAGTCTCCTTTGCACTGGGACTCTCATTGTTGTTATTTGTTCTAATTCCTGTGCATACTCAAGCTCTGGAGTCCCAGTGTCAAAGTCTGCTACATCCTCCAAGATCTCTCCATCCAAGGCCTATTTCTCTCCAAATCTGAGGGCATCACTGGGGTTTTTGCTGATGGGCCCCCCTCCACCCGATTTCCCCTTTTGAGGTAGCACACCAGACCATTTACTTTTCTTGCTCAAATTGTTGGTTGCAGTTTTAAGTCTTAGTGGTCCCCTTTTAACGAACGTGCCTTTATCGTTTTGGGTCCCTTTTAGGGCCGTTTGGAGGCAAGGGTCAGAGAAAGAGGGAACCTCAATCGGCCAACATGGGCCATCTCCCCTCTCTTCTAACAACTCCACTGTTTGTGTGCCTCTCTTGAGGTAAAATTGAAAAGGCATGGTTGGAGCTTGTGGTTTAGGGCTGGTCTTTTTGTCCCTGAGTAGGTTTTGCTGCAGTGGAGAAACCCTTACCTTTTCTGATCCGCCCCGATTTTCTACAAATGGGGATGGTAATTTAGGTTGTGATGGGGTATGGAGAGAAGGAGATATACCAAGAGGGGGCAAGAGACAGTCCCACACTGGGATTCTGAGTTCCTTATCTTAATCATGTCAGAGTTTACCCCGTTTGATGGGGAAGGGGAATGTTCACAGCCTAAAGTTCCAATACTGTCTTTACTAATGCTCGAGTCGGGCAATTGTGAACAGGCCACTATCGGTGGTTGAATGGGGTAGGGATTGGCTTGAGATCTTGTGTTTTCTCGGTCGTCTACTCAAATCGTAACCTGGTCGAGTTCTTTCGCTTCATGATTCCCAAAGGCAGCTTCCATTAATTTAGCAACTTCAAGCACTGAGGGAAAGACAAACGTTGGTGGAAGCGTGCAGGTTTTTTCAGAAAGAATAAGTATAAAGTTCAGGTTCTTACCCACTTCCAACTGTGAGACGTCCAGTGTCCTGTGGAGGTGTTATAGTACTGGAAGTGGAGGTGCCTTTTTCGAGGCTAGAACAGCGGTGGTCACACCGCCCACTGATGGTATCGCGTTTCAAAGGGATGGGGCCTGCTCTGAAGATTCCAACATCACTCATTGTTCCCTTACATCTCCAACTTCCCATTTCAAAGTTTTGCAGAGTGTTTTCTGCACCAGGGCATCCGTCTCCATCTTCACCAAGTCAGTTGCCTCATGTTGGCTGACTGGCGAGTGACTGAACTCACCGCAGGACTCACCGCAGGACTCTGCGCCTTGCCTGGCTAATTTTAGCTTTGTTTGTTAAAGCAACAGCAGGGGGAGTCAGGAAGAAAGCAGTTCTCACGAAACAAACAGCGTTCTGACATTTTTGAATAATATTACCCATTGGGATTGTTTCTCTCAGAAGCATACACAATCGGCAAAAGAAGGATCACTCATCATATCATCTCTTCCCTAATTAGGAGACATAAAAGGACAGTTAGGGGAAACTGAAACAACCCAATAATGAGTCTGAATTCTGAAGTAGAAGTGGAGTCCACAAATCTTGGCATAAAAACAGGGATTAATGCAGTGTAACTATTAACACTCTTCCTGGCACAATGAAGGTAGAAAAACTATAATACATCATACTATCTCTTTTATCTAAAATATGCATCTCTTCATTTTCTCCTACATTTGATACAGCAGACCTTCAAAATAACTCAGGTAGCCCTACATAGGGCAATTTGGCATTTATATGAGTTACTGTTTAGCAATACCTATGGAATCCTAACTGCACTATACAACCCAATGGGGGGTATGAAGTCACCCCCTGGTGAGTGTTCTACCCATGCAAGTATTGATGCAACTACAACAACTTAAACATTGGTACACCAGACCCATCCAACATAATATTACCAGTGATAGACATTAAGTTAGTGAAATAGTATAATGGGAACAGAACGCCAATAACACATCATCACCATAAATCTTCTACAGGCCTATCAATCTGGCATTCGACCCAGATGCAGCATGGAGACTGAGACCATTCAAGTGGTAGATGATTGTCATCACTGTTTCCTGATACGCCCTCATTGCTCTGCAGTCTTAGACACAGTGGATCATCAAGCTTTTGTTGAAACACCAGACAACCACATGGGAATTGGTGAGTCTGTACACCAATGGTTCACCTCATACCTAGAAGACTGACCATTTTCTAGATATCAGTTTTTCCAGGTGGATATGTCCAGGTCACCCCAACCTGTCACCTGTGGAGTCCGAAAAGGATCCATCATCCAAGCCCTTGATCTTCAACAGGTTTATGGAAACCCTGTAATCACTCCTCATCAACCACATCATTCACATCCACCAACGCCCAGACAATACTCAACTCTACTTCAAAATGTCTTCTATCCAATGACCCAAGGTCTTACTAATCCTATGTAAACCTAGATGTCCCTTGCATAACTCAAATGAAATTCCCCAAAAAACAAATCCACTCCTCCTCTCCATTGAAAACACCCAGTGACATCTTTATAGGAGGGCAAACGGGGCTTGTGCCCTGGGCCCCCATCCTGGGATACTTTGAGGGGGGACCCCACCACTTTGGAGGGCGTCAGGGCAGGTAGAAGACCTAAAATGAGTGAAGCTGATGTGGAAACAAAACAACTTGTTGAAAACCTGGAATGGGCCACGTGTGCCATGAATGGTAATGTGCACAACTTCACAAAAGATTGAGGAGAAACCCTGGCTTTTCTCAAAGACGACTTTTGGGTCAATTGGTGCCCCCAGCACCTTAGACTCTTGGACCTGCAGTGAATATCTTCTTACGGGGCCTATCGAAGTGGATTTGGAAAGACTTTGAGATTGCCTCCCGGTTGGAAGGGGGAAACAGGGGGTGTTTGGGGCAATGTTGTATATGTTGTAAACTCAATAAAAAGAAGTAAAAATCTGTGGACATTCCAGTCATGACTAATTGACTAATTTAAATCTCATCAATGTTCTACGGATAGCAAAATTACACTGTGTGAATTATATTCCACTTGTGTCAAAAATGCCCTCTCAGTAGCCCCTACCTGACAATCAAGCTGGAGGCAAAGGTGCTGAGGCTAGGTCTGGGTTCCTCCCAAATATTTCCCCCAAGTTCCACCTAGATCAGTGTGTGTTTTTTGTCTGCATTGGGGTCGGCAGATGGGTCCCCGCCCAGATGAGAGGTAGCACTTTCTCTTAAATGTACGAAAGATGGTGTTGGATTATTTAAAGAGTACTGCATCCATCAGATCATGTGACAACTTGTTGGATGCCATTAGGATCTTGTAGTTGCTGCATTTGTTAAGCCATCTCTGCAACATACAAGGAGGTGGGCCAGCCGTTGCCATCAAACATTCAGAGGAAATCCACTAAGCTGGTGGCAGCAGTCTGAGGTACTTTGTGTACAGTTGGTGGACATCGATGGCCATGTCAAAATGTCAAAATATATTCTTCGAAAAAAACAAATTGAAAATGTCCTTAATATAGCGTCCTCTCAGGGAAACAGGTCACAGAGATTTGTAATGTTTATATTTTATGAACAACTAGATAATCCATTTAAGATGTAGGTGAGTATCTGTTGAATTTGACTGAAGGTATATAATCCCTTATTTTTCAGACAGTTAGGGTGCATGGGTTTTCCGGGGGAAGAAGGGAAACATGGATTTCAAGGGGGGTGGGAGTAGGACATGGGTTTTGGAAGGGGGCCCCAAGGCTGCCTGTTCCCCTCCGCCCTAGACACTGTTAGGATGGCCCTGAACACACCCACACCCAGACCTGGCTTTCCCCCATGAACCTAGAAATCTTTATCCGACATTGACAGCTATCTCAATTTCAGAACATACAGAGCAAAACATGTCCAGACAGCATGGTACAAGTTATCTCCTTTGTGGAAAAGCAAGCTGTTGATTTTAGACAATTTCTTATAATTCACAGTACCTGCCATGCTCACCTGGACCGATAAACACCATAGACAGTGGCCTACCAACCTCTACACTTGGACCATTATGAAATTGCTCCACATCCCCAACCACTGCATGAAATTTAACCACATAATGCCCACAATCATCTTACTACACTGGTTGCCTCTACAAGAACACATCCCCTTCATGACCTGCTGCATAATTTACAAAACCAAGGTAACAGGATTACTGTCTATGAAGTTATGTTATGTTGTTGACTTATACTGTGCACTGCTACCACCCAAGGGCAGTCTCCAGGCACTCATGTGGCTCTGCAAGAAATAGGACAGGGTTGGTTAGTGAGGGACGAGTGATAGGATTGGTCCAGAACCAGGACAAACTGGTACAAGTGTGTGTTGGCTTGCAGATGGTTGGTTGCTTGCACAAACTTAACCATACAGGTAAGGTTCAATACCTGGGTTGTTTCTATGTGACTGTTTGTTATGTTGAAGTGTTTCTGTGTGCTTTATGTGTAGAATGAATGATATTTCAGGTTGTGTGCACTGGTTTCGTATATCCGTATGGGTATGGTCTAATGGCTGGGTTGTTTCTATGTGACTGTTTGTTATGCAGGAATGTGTCTGTGTGTTTTATGTGTAGATTGGATGGTATTTCATGTTGTGCACCATGGCTTGTTGTATGTATTTGGGTAATGTCCAGTGTCATGGTCTCTTCTTATAAGCTTGTGATACTTTCTGTTGGGTGTGTGTTAGTGTATAGGTTGGCCAGCTCTTTGGGCGTGTATAGTGTTTGGTGCTGTTTTGGAGGAAGCAGGAGCGTGGTGGGTAGTACATTGGTTACTCTTCAAGTATTTCTATGTGGCTAATCTACACAATTCTATATAGTGATACGCATGGTTAATTTCACAGTCTATCTAAAAGTGACGCATAGCTAATCCTCAACAAATGTATCTAAAAGTGCTACAATGCTAATTTTCACAAAACAATCCTCATGTGACGCACGGCTATACTTCACAATCTATGTAAGTGTGATGCATTGGTGATCACTTGGCTAATGTGACACTTGGCTAATCTTCAAAAATCTATCTAAATGTGCTGCATAGCTAAACTTCACGATCTATCTAAGTATGACGCGTGGCTAATATTCCACCAATGTATCTAAAAGTGCAGCATGACTAATCTTCACAGATCTATCTAAATGTGCCACTTGACTAATCTTCACATTATATCTAAGTGTGATGCATGGCTAATATTCACAAGTCTATCTAAGTGAGACACATGAGTGGTCTTTGCAATTTCTAAATGCAGAATATGACTACATGACAGAAATGGGCTAACATCAGAGAATTGCTACCTGAGACAATTAGGCTAAAAGCTGAATCTGGCTAGCTGGCACAATTGGGCTAACTGAATGTAGGCATATGATAATAGTTAATAGGAGAGGTGAGAATTTAAACAAAATAGGGTATGTGCGAGATATGGCTGACTTACACAAATGGGCTATAAGTGAGGTGAGGCTACGTACACAATTAGGAAAAATGCAAAATATGGATAACTTAGACAGATAGGATATATTCATAATCGATAGTAAGAGTGCTGGAGTTTTAATGGATTACAGTAAAGACTGTATTCCCCACCCACACCACACTTACCTTATCAGTTGCTGCTGGTTTAATGTCAGCAGGCGAACAGGAGCAAACACGGACTGGAGCTGCTTCTTCAAGAGCTGCCCTTTGCTTTGGGCCCTTAGCCTGTGGCTGTTCTGGGGGTCATTCTCAAAAAGGGTTACTCTGGCCAATAGGCTCGGCGGATGGACAGGGAGGCAGGCGTCTGCAGGAACAAGGAGGCAGGTTGGGTGACAGCTTCGATGGGGCTAGTGCACAAAGGGACACCTGACTGCATCAACCAATTGTTGAAGCGCTGTGTGTGGAAAGGAAAAATCCAGAAACAAACAATGGACTACAACACCAAGCCAGGGCACTCTACAGGTAGACCAGCACAAAGAACGGGTTGGGAGTCAAATGGACACAGCAAATAAATCCCTCTGAAAATTAACAACTAGCCCAAAAAAACAATTGCAATATACTCACAAATCCCTCCAAAAGACACTCAAATTCAAGCCAAAATCAGATTGGAATCAAAGGAAAGTATACACAAGGCACCAACCAGACCCTGATATTCAATACTGCACAAGAAGCCTGAACCTGGTCAGATCAGAGCTGTAAAAAAGCAATAACGACAATGCCAGGATACAAGCATTCTCAATCTATGCCCCCAGGCTATGGAACCTCATATCCATCAACATTATCTAACACCCACCCATATGAAATTCAGAAAGATGCTCAAGACCCTTCTCTTCAAGTAGCCCTTTCTTTATGCACTGTAGACAACCCCAATACCACCCAGCAGCCGAGCCTACCTCACTCATTGTATTACTGCAGTTTTCTAATGTATGCCGACTTCCCTGTATTCCTTGTAAAATGTTGCTGTAAATCACCCACTGTTTCTCAAGGCTAAGTCAATGATCAATACATAAAAAAATAAAACACATTACATAAAATATGTTTTGGATCAGACATCTGTGTGGTGCTGTTCAGTAATATTAAGGAAGTAGATAACAAACAACAACCACAGACAGAATGTTCTGTTACATGGTACACATATGCCTAATTAGTTGTAATTGGTGATGGCCTGTTGCTGTGGACCAGAGGAAATGTATCCCGGCAGTTGGATGATCTATACAAAGTAGGTGACAAACTGTTTTTCCTGCGAATACCACTGGGAATGATCAATCAATAAAAAGAACAATATGTATTCTTGCATGTGGCATTCATAAATTCCAGAACAATCTTATGACACTTAGATGCTGACTAGTAGGAAGCTATTAGCTGTATTTAACACCAAACAAGCTAAATATGAATCTGTACCATCTCCTATGGATAAGGACAAATCGTCTCAACTAACTGCATGATGGTACCCCTCCAGGGTGAAAACAAGCATAGCAAAACTTTAGAGCAAGTTAACTGATCTCTTTTTGGTCCATCTAACTTCATCCCATGTATATATGACTGCCTCAAAAATGAGCCAATTATTCCTCATAATAGGTTGGAATATAGACAGTGTAGATCAGAACAAGGGGGGCATGAGTTGGCAATAATTTGCTGACCCCTATGCTATCATATCTCTCAGAACCCATCAACAGTGGTTAACGTATTAGGTTATGTGATGTTTATAAAGTGCCTAACAGTCTTTAGATGGTCCCAAAGCGCTGAGAACCCAGGCAGAGCAGTACTATAGATGCTAAGAGAAGTAAGAGAAACAACAGAAGACTGAAGAATAGTATGGTGACTATATATAAGATGGCAGATAGATTGGGAAGAATTAGGAGGAGATATTGCATCACATGACAAGAATAAGTAAGAAAGCTAGAGCCATGTATAAGAGCAGACTCAGTAGAATCTTCGATTCAGCACACCATAGACTGAACATTTCATGTTAAACTAGTACTGTCACATTATTCTTTACAGTATGCATAATAATATACTTGGCCTTATGTTGGAAAGATTTACAGGACTGAAGGACATGTCCATACAGAAACTAGAGTCATAGACCTAAATCTAAATGTAATAGATTATACAAATTATACACATTAGATTTGAATGCAGTCAGTCATCAGTGACAGCACTGTATACTGAGGAAAGGGGACCTATTTGTTAATACAGTTTTCCCCACATGTATGGGGATGACATGTGTTGTGTGAGTCCTGCTTTCGCTGGTATCTTCCAGTAGTGCGGGATCGGGTCATGAGCAGTAGATTATTGTCCTATGTCTTTGCCTCTGGTACTCCTTTCTGTGCTCTGGGGGTGTGGGGTGGGTGGAATCATTTGGACAAGTGGGAAGGAAGAGAGTGAGAAATCAGAGTTTCAAAGATAGGATAGGTGATGCAACAATTGGTCACCTCTTTTCTTGGAATAGGTAATTGAAAACAGAGGTGAATATAAAAGAGAGGGAACGTGGAAATGCTGAGTTGCGGCAGCAAAACAACATGGGGGTTAAAGAGTACTTCCAAGGTGACCAGAGGACATTATGATCATAGGCGATGGAGGGAGTGTTTGGGTGGGAGGGAACAAGGTGCCAGAGAGGACCAGGCTGAACAACAAAGAGGAGCAAATGGACCCCTTAGTGAAACGGCATATAGAAGGGATAGTGGAACTGATCAGGCTCATAAGCTCCAGTGTTCACAGACAGCTCCAACATTCCCACCAGATATGGCAGAGCAGGCACAGTGAACAGATGACAGTCATGCTCACACACACAGTCGAATTACAAGTATTTGGAGGTTATTAACACTTTTAAACTTTCCTCTGAGATAAGCTTGAGATCTCCCAGGGGTGACATATCAGGGCCCTGCAGGAAAAGGGAGTCTGCTGCCACCCGACAGAGTACACTATGTCCCACTTGTCCCACTGCATTATTGGAGACTGCAGGGCTCCAGACTCAAATGAGCAGTTAGAAATATTCAATTCTTATTTTCTAATGTCAGTGCTCTTACACACGACATAACACATATATTGAAATGATCTTGGGGTGCCGGGGGTGTGGGCCACAATAGGGTGCAACAATGACATACAGGGGCTTTAGATAGTGAAGAGGGGTTGCTTCATACCCCAGAAAGTACACCAGAAATACTCATGTGTAGACAAACTTAGGCATACGTGACTCATACAACTTCATGGGTAATTTCTAAAAATGTTGCCCTTCCCTATCCATTGGATTTCTTCAAATGTCATGGTAAAATTAAATGTGTAAAGGAGTAATTAAAACAAAGGAAGTCCCTATGTTTAGTTATACTCACATTGTCTGGTGCTAAATTCATTGCTGGTAGCCATTGAAAACAATAGAATTGAAGAATTTGACAGCCGGTTCACATGTGGGATCCTCCTGGGCCTTTGCGGCAAGAGGTGTGAGCAGAGAGGTCACTGTCTCCCTGAAAAGCTGAATTTTGTAACTAAATAAGTGTTATAGAGCATCCTCAACATCTTGGAATGTGTCATGACTAAGTCACTGGCCAATGGACAGAAAAATCTAAGGACAGCAGTCTCCTGGTTATCAGATTCACAGTCTGGCCTTTGGAGTGTGTGAGGTATTGATTATGAGAGGACAAGTAAATGTAGCCATGCAGTGATTTGAAGGCTCTCCTGAAGCTGTAGTTGGTCCAATCTAAATGGATAGTAGATATTCCAGGATATGAAATGAAGAGAAAGCAGTAGGCCATGAAGGGTTTCAGTTGCTTAAACTGGGGTATGGACACAGAGAGGAATGTAGTCAACAACACAACCAATACTCAGATGATGAGATATCACCTGAAAGACTATTATTGTGCATCTGTTAAAACAGAAGGGCGTATTTAGCCTGGAAAGGGAAAGGTGATTATGAACAATTTTGCTGTTATCATAAAATCTCCCCTTGTATCTTCCAAGCATGCGTCGCAGGCGGCTGCTCTTGTGTTCAGTGAGCGGTGCAGCTTGATGCCATTAAGTCCTTTGCTTCAGATTGAAGGATGCGAGAAATGCAAAAGACGGAGACAGAGAAGCATTCTGTACTTTGCAGTGTTAATCCAGCCACAACTCACAGTTTATTCTCATATTTCCATTGAGGAGCTGTGGCGAGCCGCTGATTACCTTCCTAGGTCAGGGAGAGAAGAGGAACAGACCAAGTTGGCACATAGCTCCGATTTAAGCTGTGACCAATTGACTCATGTGTGCTATGGGTAGCTGCAGTGCTAAATTGAGTGAGGAACCAGAGAGCAGAGCTATTGCTATTGTGGTCAGACTTTGCTAAATGCTAACTGGGAGCCCAATGTGATTGTGATTTTGAGTAGTGAGTAGCTCCACCAGGTCAGCTTGTCTGCTGTATTACAATTGTGAAGGTGCAACCTCTGTACCTCTGTACCCCTTGACCGTAGCCCTTGAATCCCTGATTCCTGACCTTTTTGTGCATTCACCTCGACGGTAGTATATGTGGAAAAGTGCAGTTACTCAGCAGGCATGCATAGGTAGACACAGACGTAGAAACAGATGCTTTTAATACTGTTAATGGCAATAGTTACCTAAGAATCTACCCCATTTCAGTGGTTATTCTCTCACAGTCACATTCTTGTAGGGGTTGATCACAATGGGTTTAAAGGGCAGACCTTGGCGGTCTAACAATAACGGGCTGTTCCTAAATTTAAAGCTGCAAGTCTATATTACTCCCTTCTGACCACTCTAAACCCAGCGAAGTCGACTCAGTCCACTATTACATGGGCATTCAGAAGTAGAGTTTGCAGTAATAACAATCTCTCGGATAATCCTATGGATAATTATTCTGGCTTTGACTTGGTTGAGCCTGCAGCCTGCTCACTTTGTTCTCCCGGGTTCAAGTAATGGAAGCTCCTGCGCAGATATGCCCAATGGCAGGTCCCACAGAGGTTGGCGGGCACAACGGGGATGAGAATGTTCTGTTACATGAATTTGCACAGGTTTATTGTGAACTGGTTGACGCATTTCAGCCCGATCAGATGGGTGCATATTGCAGGCTTTGGAGCGCTCTATAGACCGTCTGCACATGGAAAACTGTGTGGGAGCCAATAAGAATGGAATATTGGATATTACATCATCTCTGATGACTATACCAAAAAATATATGACAGCGACTGTGGTAATACTTCCTCGCTAACCCTTTTATTTTCTTTACTAACCACTGCTCAGGGGCAGCTGAGGAGATGCCTTCTTCATCTTCTGTTCTTTCTACTGCTCCTCCGTGCTGCAATCGTACAAGAATTCTGAAGTAAAAGAAGTAATACAGAATATTCAGCGATCCCGGTCATCAAAGCGATCATTAGGGACTTAATGCAAGCACCTGAAACAAACAACTTAATCAAAACAATTGACACTAGTGACCAGTTTGATCAATTTTCGAGGAATAGGTTTACAAACGTGGTTATTGATGTTTTCACTGATTGTGATTCTGTGCTTAATCAAGCACTCTCATACAGCTTGGCAAATCCATCTGTGTCAGGCAGGAGCCCTTTTTCACTAGAGTTGTCCCATACATCATAGACTATAGGCGTTTTGAGTTCTAAAGTGCCCCCCAGTCCCATGGCAAAGTGAACAGTCGTCTAATACGGCAAGAAATCTACAGGGAGAACCAGATACTGGAATACATGAATAGTAGGCTACTTCGGGGGAGGAAATGCTACTAAATTGGCTTGCCAATATTGACGAGACTATAGATATGGTGAGATCAGAACGTCATAACTTGAACTTGTTATGGAATAAAACTGATCGCCATTTGATTCACCTGAATACATGCCTGAATGTGCCACTTAAAGTAGCAGAACCCAACTTAGGCAGAACCGTACCTCAGGGACATGTACACCTGGAAGAAAGATATATAGGCTCTCAAACAGACCAGTTTCCCTTGAGAGTTCCTGGTAGCATTTTGGCTCATACATTTGATACAGTCAGTCAATATGTTTATTCGGATGTGAAAATCCATCAGACAACAATATACTATACAGTCAACAAGAACAGATAAAGATCTTCATGACACTGTCAAAACACCCTTTCTTTTACACAAAACATTTTTTTAAAAAGATAATAAGGCACTAGCAACATATACTGAATCCGCAGAGAAGAGAACCAGCAAGGCAGGACGATAACAGTGCAAATTGAACTGTCTAAAAACAGGTAGAAATGTGGACTTTCTAATGTCCATGTATGCTGTGCAGAAAATAAAAAAATGATTTAGATCCTCCCTGGCCTCCCCATATAGCAGACAGCTCGCTGTATCCAGCTAAACCTTCCAGTTAACTGTATTTCCCCTCAACTGTAGGCAATCCATTCTAGCATGTATAATCAGCCAACAGATTATAATAATAATTCAGAGCTCATACAGAGACAATGCTGTATCCTATCTACCTTGCTGATAACATGTGCTCTATCATTATTAGTAACAAGTGTCCGGCTTTCCCTCTTTTCCATAACTGCTTATGTCAAAATACACTTATAATACTGCCTTGACCACAGGGACAACAGGAGGCCAGGCGGAAAAAGGATCAAAGCGTTACTCTTACTTAAGCAGTCTTTGATAAAGGTGAGCCATGGAATGTTATACCAATATACCAATTAGCCCGACCTATCAAAGACTTAATACTAAAATGGCTTAAACTAGCGTGTTCATTAGACCAAAGGTGGAGCCAAAAAATAAAATCAGAGCCAGCTCACACTGATCCTTCAAGAAACCCACACTCACTTTCCTATGCACTGCTACACTCGATGCAGACATTTGGAGTCCTAGTAAATGTCTGAGAAACTTGTTTTACAACACCTATAACTCAGGTCCTTTCATATAACCCCATAGAGGTGCCCCATAAGAGGTTGCTGATTTCCTTTGTTTCACATACACCTCTAATGCCAAATCCAGTGGTTGCCCCGGGCATTGGTTAAACAAACAGAAAATCCCCCCTTTATGTTGCATCATCTTCAACAATTGCTTTTTCAGGTGTGCACGGTCCATGACTGTCTTGAAGAATCATACTCCCAGGTAGTAAAAATCCTTGACTCTGGAGATGATTGCCCCATTACAGATCATTGGGTGCATTTTCCCCTTAACACACCCCATGACCGTTGATTTGGCAGTATTGATCTACAACTCCAGGTTATTCATAAATGCTGCATACATGTTAATTAAGCACTGCAGGGCCATGGGGGTTCTTGCTATCAAAACAGTATCATCGGCTTAGGCTAGAATGGGTAATGCCCTGCCACACAGACACGGATAATCCACCTTCGTTGCCACCAGGGCATCCTGCAGCCCTTTGATATACAACGTAAACAATATCAGGGCTAACACACAGCCCTGACGGATGCCCAGACACACTTTCAAACATGCAGTGCATTGTCCCCTTGGTCCAAATCGGAAACTTGACTGGTTATTGCTGTATATTTCCCAAAGCACAGTCAGTATCTCAACTGGGCAGCCGAAAGACCTCAGCACGGCCCACAACTTTGGCCTATTGACCTTGTCAATGGCTGCGCTCGGGTCCATAAATACAAGATACACTGCCTCCCCTCTAAAGTACACTGATTCACACACCAATAGATACAGGTTAGGAACCTGCTCCATTGGGCCCACAGCAAGCCGGAAACCTAGCTGTATATCCAACAGGACCGAACAGTCTTGTAACCATACTTCAATATATTCCAGTAACAACCTCCCAAAAATGTTGAATGTGGTATCCAACAGGGATATTGGTGAACAATATTGTGGCCAAAACACTGCTCTGATGGATGCCCAGACCCACTTTAAAACATGCAGTGCATTGTACCCTGGTCCGAATCGCCTGGTTATCACTGTGTATTTTCCGAAACACAGTCAATATCTGAACTGGGCAGCCCAAAGACCTGAGCAGGGTCCACAACTTTGACCTATCGACCTCGTCAAAGGCGGTGCTCAGGTCCATAAATGCAAGATGCACTGCCTCCCCTCTACAGTACACTGATTTACACACCAGTAGGTACAGGTTAAGAACCTGCTCCATTGTGCCCACCACACGTCGGAACTGAGCTGTATATCCATCAGGACCGAACAATCTTGTAACCATAATTCAATGTATCCCAGTAACAACCTCCCAAAAATGTTCAATGCGGTATTCAAGAGGAATATTGTCTATGAAGTGATGCTCAAAATGTACCCAAGCCTCAGTTAACACGAGTTGCAGAAAATGATGGCCTGCCCTCTGACAGGGAGAGAGGGAGGTATACCAACCCCGATTAGACACAGGTATGAGGCACTGTCTTCAATCGGATTCTCTGCAGGTTGATCAAGGCTATATGGTGAATTTTATTTATGCTACAGGAAGCACAACCATTTTATTGGGAGCCTGATCTCAAGCTTCCATCTCTAATTGTGTAATAAGGGAGCCATTAGGGAGTCATTTGCAATGCATTCACGTTACAAATCCACACATATAATATCTGAAGCTCCCCTGTGATCAGAGTCAGGGCTGAATCTACTGGCAGACTGGTGTGAATAAAACATTATTAGGCGCTTTAAAGGTTTGAATCATGTCAACAACAACCTATAGAAGAGTGTGTTGGGAATGTTTCTAGGAGTTAACGGCATTTCTTTTAAAATATTTAAAGTTACTTAAATTCTCTCTGATTGTTATGTGGGAGGGCTGTAACATCAGGTTTGCCTTGTCAAACTTGTATATACTGTTTTCTGTCAGAGTAGTGGAGAAGCTCTGGCATCAAGGGGTATTGAGGTATCTCAAGATTCAAGACACAGTATCTGTCATCTACATGACAAGATACTTGGTTGGCTCCTATACAGACAACTAAAATGTATAAATGTAGTGCTAAGATACAGAGGGGTCTGCAAAGTGTAGGTGTGCAGGTGGAACCAACTAATGCGAGGGGCTTGAAGCAGAAACAGCTTAAGGAGGTAATTTGGCTAATACCCAATCCTCCTATTATTAAACTATGGCAAAGCTGGTGTATTTGTCTACGTAATGCACACTCACCCACTTATCTACGAGCGCCCACAAAGGTCCAAAATGTTGTCTTGGAAATTAGATTAAAGGACTCAGACCATGTTGCCTTTTTGTGTCAATTCAATGTTATTATGCTGTAATAGACTTGGTCTGTCGACCCACCAAAGTTGACACGTGATTCTTCTTTTCTATGGTAACACAACCCCAAGTTAGAAGGGCAGAAAGTGTGGGGGCTTGGTTAGTTATATTTTGAAATATTAAGGATATAATAAGATCTTGAAATGTTTTGTATCTTATACTCTTTTAATAATGGATATCATTTGGGCTAAAGGTGGAAAATGGTGTTTGCTAAATGTCTATAATGTTAGAGGGGGGACTGATGGAAGGCTCGGTTAGATGAATTATTGTATGAATTAAGAATAATGCTCACCTCAGCCACTTCTTTGATGAAGATGTTGTGTTGTATAGATGGGGATTTTAACCTAAAAATAGGCAACGCAATGGGAGAAGTGACTATAAACAATGAACAGGACATAGCACTCAAAATTCCCCTTGTGGTTTTAATTGATTCTATCTCAGATGATAGAAGCTGGGAATTCTTATTAAGTCTTTATGAGCTTGTTAAGCGGACAGTACGAGGCAGATGAAGTTCAGATTTTCCCGGGAATAATACTTAAAAACATTTAAAATGTTGCTCCATTGTTTTACTTTATTGTAGATACAATGAGTTGGACTAGGGTGGTAGATTTTTCAAACTTTATTTTATTTTAATTTGTTTGTACCGCGCTAGTAACTCTCAGGCATCTGGTCGCCAACATATACACGGTTCGATTAACGTGCCTAGCAGGGATACACAGACAGCAGATGAAATTGCCTTGAAGACGACTTGGGGTTGAAACATGTGTCGGCTGTTGCAAGTTTGGAAATAAACACACACTTTTGTATTATATACCAAAATACTTGCATTTCTGTATTGGATTTGAACTATATGATTGGAAAGGGTTGTAGCGCAATTATCAGCATTTTACTTTGTAATATACACGGAAGAACACCAATTAAAGAATGGAAGTACATGAAAAAGCCAGACAGCTACTTTATCTGAGTTTGGCCCGAGTTAGTTTTAATTTGAAGAGCAGGGTATTCAGTTCACCCCGGAATGTCTTTACATTGTATGTGAGTTCCACACAGTGGGGAAGGCCCTACCAAGTTCTCCCACCTTTTCAAACATAAGAGACCTGATTGGTCCAGTATTAGCTGACTTGAGAGCATGGTTGGGTATGTAGAGGAAAGAGTGGGTCTTTAGATATATTGGCGTGTTTCCATATAAGCACTTGTGTCTAGTGTGCCTGTTTTAAAATGAATGCAGGCTGAACTAGGCAGCCAGTGTAGGGATTCCCTCCCTGATGATATATGTTGTTGCCTTGGAATACCCTTGATAATCCAGAACTGCATTATTTTGAAGAATGTGCAAGCAGTGGATGCATTTTTGTCTGGCCTCAATGTAAAGAGAGTTGCAATAGTAGAGCCATGAAAGAATGATTGCTCAACCAATCGAGGCACAATTTACTTCTGAGACAAAGAGCCTCATTACATGGTAGGCGGTAAGGGTTTACCGGTACCGGTAAGGGCACTGGTACCGGTAAACCCTTACCGCCTTACTACGAGTTCCCTTTGCGGGACCCGACCTTAACGGCTGGTTTTACCAGCCGTTAAAGTAGGGTGCCACAAAGGGACCTCGGTGCTAATTACGGTAATGCAATTTGCGGTACCGTATTTACCACCTTCCCCATTCCCATTATGCCCTATGGGGCAAAAATGGGAATGGGGAAGGGCCTTGGTGAATGGGGAATTACCGGCCCCACTCACCTTGGAGTAGGCCGGTAATTCCGCCATCCACCAAGGCGGACACATTAAAATACTGGCGGCAACCATGGCGCTAATAGCGCCATGGTTACCGCACAACGTGTAATGAGGCCCAAAGGATTTAATGTTCCTAAGAAGTTTTAGGTAGTAGTTACAGTTTTTGACCAGGTAACTAGTCTGTGTATCAGTGCTGAGGTGGGCATTAAAAACAAAGGTCTTCACTTTTTGCGCTACAGCTATGCGACTGTCTTTGATGAGAAATTGTTGATAATCCTTCCCTAGCTTTGCTCTTTCTCCTGGTCTACTAAACAATAATAGTTCAGTTTTTGCTCCATTGAGACAGAGCCAGTTTTCATTCATCCATTACTCTATCACCCCATAGAATGAAGTCACATTCCTAGTGTTGGTGTTGTAATCCTTGCAAATTTCCAGGATCAGCTGGATATCTTCTGAATAGTTGTAAAATGTGACACAATGTGATTCCAGCAGACTACAGAGAGGTCTAATATATAGATTGAAAAGTGTTGGAGAGAGACATGCTCCCGGAGGAACTCCACAGGATGAGAGCCAAACAAGATGAAGCACTTTCCCAGCAGGCCAAAGATTGTCTCCCAGATAGAAAGGATTGAATCCACTTTATTGCCTGTGGAGCAAAGTTCCCTGTGCTAGATAGTTTGTCAGCGGGATGATCGTGATCCAACAAGTCAAAAGCTGTGAACAAGTGGAGAAGGACCAAAAGCCAATTATTTCCTAGGTCTGTCAGCTCTAGCATGTTGGTTTGTAGATCCAGTAGAGCCATCTCAGTACTATGATCCAATCTGAACCCTGAAAGCTTGTGTGGAATAAAAATGCTGACTTTAGGTGGATTGGAGCTGTTTTGTAGTCACCCTGTCTAAGATCGTCAGCAAAATATTTTAATTGTTGATGGGCCTTAGGATTCAAGCCTACTTTCTTCACTAGAGGGGTGAAGTTTTCCACCTTAATTTTATCAGGAAATTAGATGTGATCGAAGGATGACTTCACCAGCCTGGAGAAAAAAGGGGCAGACTCTTTACCATTGTCCAGGATGAGTGTCACTGGAATGATATTTTCCCTACAAGAGGTAGGGTGCATTGAGTCCAGGATGAATTCTGTCTCAGGGATAGTTACACACTTGAATACAAAGTTTGGTTGTCCCGTCAGCTGTTTATGGACATTTTCCGTATGGACCTGCTCCTTTGAACTATTGCTTAACTCACTTTCGATTTTATCACGGGTGATTTTGAATGTGTTAGCAAATGCCTGTTTGACGTTATTACAATCTTCTTCTGTTGGATGAAAGAAGTGAGTCAATGCCTTGGGTTTCTGTAAAGATTTGAGGATTTCAAAAAGCTTCTTAGTATTGTTCTCAGCTCCTGTAATCTCTTTGTTGAAGATGTCCCTTTTCGCTATAACTGTTTTGGTTCTATAATCTACTTCTAAAGCCTTCAATCCGTCTGTATTTGGTGCTGATGAAAGTTTTAACCATGCACGTTCTGTGCTTCTGTTCAGTTTTTTTAGGTTTGATAGGTTGTTTGAAAACCATTTATTCTTGTTCGTGTTTTCCCTCACTACTTTCCTTGCTACCGGCGCAACTTGTCCAGTGTCTTGATTTCAAAGTAGTTTACAGACTGGAAAGCAACCATGACCTATTGGTGTTAACTATTGATATTGGGTCCACTTTTAGTTATGGGCAGACTCATCAACGGGATGTAGAAGTAAGTGGGAGTAAGCCATGGCACAATGTAATCAGGAAGCTTTAATGGTGAAGCTTATACATGATATCCTGCCCAGTATGGAGATGTGTCTGAACTCCTTGACTGACTCCTTTGAGGTTCTTCATGTATAGGGTGTAGGGGAACATAATGAGGACTGCAGGTGAGGCCTTTGCACTCAGTGGAAAACTCGGACAGTGAAGCACAGTATAATGCTGCTCCAACCTTCAGCGATGCTTCTGCCCATGCAACTGACTCCCTCCCTCTTCCATCTCCATTCCTGCCCAATTTAACATTAATTGGTGCTTCACCACACAGGCCAGCCACCTGGGATCCTCTAGGAGCTTTCCACATGTCCTGGCCTCAACACCCACTCTCCTGAAGTCACCCTCAGACACTCCATGCCCGGTCTTTAACTGGGGCTCACCCCTTGGCCCTTCGTCTCCTTCAGTTCATCCTGCTTCCTTCAGACAACACACACATCAGCCCATGAGTCTGGTAATCGATATCCCTAACAGCCTAGAAGCTATGCCACAAAGATGTTCCCACCCACAAAACCATGCAACTCATTACTATCCCATCACACATGGAACACAGCACCCGCCACCTTCCACCAATGTCCTGCTCTCGGGTCACACAACTCCCTGCCTGGGAGAACCATGCTGACACAGACTGCATGCTAGAACATGCTTTGAGAACACCACCAAACACTACCCCTTGCCTGGTGGCTCTAGACTCAGATTTAGGATCAATTTGCCACTTACAACACCGGGCTTCAAAGACACAAAAAACACTCATAAGTATTCCTACTACCACGCAACCAACAACACTCTAATTAATGTGAGATCTCTAGGTACCCATGCACTGGAACTTCATTACCTCATCCTAGAGTTGCACCTAGACATTTTAGCCACTACAGAGTCCGGGCTCCACGATGCGTCGAGGCCACTACTATACCTGGTCATCCCACCTAATTATACTGTCTTCAGATCTGACCGCAGAGATGTGATGGGAGGGGGAGTTGCTCTCATATCTAAATCCTCAATACAAATCAGGACCTGCACCCTGACACTATGCCGGGGTATGAAATGCTACTCCTGACACTTACTACAGACCCTCAAACCACATTCAACTTGCTCCTACTCTATAGGCAACCCAATTGCTCCAAGCCTCCCAGATCTCAATATTTCACTCCTAGGAAATCCCCTTTATGAAATCATCTACCACATGCATCATATTGGGAAAGATTAACTGTGGATTCAATGACCCCACTAACCATAAAGCAGCTGCCCTTTCAGCTGCTTTCAGGTAAATGTGCCTCACCCAACCCATCACTGCCCTGATGCATTCCAAAGGACACATTCTGGATTGGATACTCACAGTCAATGCTCACATCAACATCTGCCATTGATCCAGTAACCTTTACGCTCGCCCTCACAAAGCTCCACACAATCTCTCATGCAACACTGTGCCCTATTCAAGTCCGGTACACACATACGTTGACGCACAAGGACCTAAAACCTTTCCTTCTCTCCTCTCAGCTCTTAACACTAACAATCTATCCCCAACTCACTCAGCTCACACTCAGCTCACAACCTTGCTACCCAATACCATGTCTGTCTGCTCTAGGCCCTTGACCTGCACACTTCACTTAAATCTAAAATTCCAAAACCCCATAAAACCCATAACTTCTGGTTCTCTGATGAGCTGGTCCACTTACACAGGGAAAAAAGATCCCTAAAAGACTTTTGCAAAAAAATAAAACTCTCCTAAGAATAGCCAAGCCCTCGCGTCATTGGCACACAATGTAAGAAAGCAGCATTCACCTGCAAATCCAATAGCTATAAAGTGAGACTTGCCAATGCCAGCTCCAACAGTAAAGAATCTTTTGCAATTCTCTGAGAGTGAGAAACACCCATTCAACCAATTGTCAGTACACGTTCCTAGAAAGCCTGGTGTACTGCAATACAAGACACACTCACTCACAAAATTGAGTCACTACGCTCTAAGATCAGTGCAAGAAAGTCCCTGCTTGCCGGCAAATCACTGGTGCTTGACTCGGATGTCGCCCCTAGTGGGGCATGAATCTCAAACACCAACCTCTTTGCATTTAGTCAAGTTGCACAAGAGCAAATAGCGGCTACCATTAGAACACTCAAACCTTTGTACCTGTAAAGGCGACTCCTGCCCAGCCCACATTGTAAAACTATGTCCTCCGACGGTTGCCCCATCATCACTGAGCTTGCCAATGCATCTTTCCCAATGAGCATAGTACCCTCCACTATCAAATCTGCCTGGTTTACCCCACTTTAAAAAATAAATCCCTTGACCCCTCCATACCGACCAACTACCCCCCCATTACTTAGGTCCCGTTCTTACTAAACATTCTGGACCACTTAGCCTATCCTCAAGTCCAGCAATTCTTAGAAAGCAACCACCTGCTTGGTAAAAGGCAATCTGGCTCCGCCCTAAGCACAGTCAAGAAACAGCCTTAATGGACTTAAAAATACAAATTGACTCCCTCTGGGACATTGTTAACCAAGCTATCTTTCTCCTACTTGACCTCTTTGTGGTCTTTGACTTGGTTGATCACAACATCCTCTGCCAATACCTCAACCAGGACTTCCCCTTCTCACCAGAAGCCACTTTGTGGATCGACTACTTTCTCAATCATCGGACCCAGCAAGTCTTTATCGGGGAATCAGCTGCTGATGACATCGCAGCCCCTCTGAGTTTGCCACAAGGGCCCTGTCTCTCGCCCACCCTCTATAACACCAATACAAACCCCTTTTTTGATATCCTTGACTCCAGAGGGATCATCTACACCAATTTTGCTGACAATACAAACATTCTCGTCCCACTCACTGGTGATCATGAAGCTGACAATAGACAAAATAATGCAGTCTACAGCACCATCCAAAAATGGATGGTCACTCACAACCTATTCCTGAAAGACAAAAAAACTGAGCTCTTCGTTATCAGCTCCCCACAGAAGATTAGACACCTAGATTCCATCTCTTCCACCTTCTGTATCGATGGCACATCCATCCTAGTTTCAAAGCAAATGCAAACACTGGAGGTTTACCTCGAAGCTGACCTAACTATGACTAGACAGATTAATGCCCTAGCATCATCCATTGCCTACGCAGACTCATTTCTGTGAGTAGGAGTAGACAGCTTCTTTCACCGAATAACTGCATCACACTCGCACAAGCATTGATCCTCTTGAAACTTGACTACTGCAATGCCCTACTTATGGGCACCTCTAACGCTAACATGTCCAAACGCCAACTACTCGAAAATAAAGCACCTCACACTGCCCTAGCCCTCAAGGGATCGGACCCCATTTCAGCTACAGACGCAAATCCCATCAAAGCTGATGTAGAATTCAAAACACTATCCATCACTCACCACTGTGTGCACAAGGAGCCCCCCCACTACCTCAACAACTGCATCATCAAACTGTCCCTGTTCACGCACTCAGATCTAGTTCTAGTATCTCACAGTTTACCCCCCGATTCAAGAGTAAAAGAGCCGGTGGAGTCCACTTATGTGTCATGGCTTCCACACTCTGGAACGCACTACCTGCTCACATTTGAAATGAACAATCGCTCCCCATCTTTACAAAAATAGCAAAGACCTAGCTTTTTGACAAATACGAGTAACAGCTTGACCTCTATGTGTTTCCTGACTTGTTCATCATGCGCTTTGCTCTCTTACTGTTGTAATGTACTAACACTGTGATATCCTTGGATCTGGGCATTGTAAAAACATGTAAATAATAAATATATGAATAAAATACCATACACTCATCCTAATTGACATGACAGCCAAGTTGCTCAGTAGAGCGCTTTTGGGGATCATCATGGAATGGGTATAGAGTAAAGCTATCTTCTCATATGTTAAATATGGTTTCCGTAAAACACTGGTGTAATGGGGTCCCCCGTAGCAACCACAGTGTGGGGGGCCACTCCACCACATGTCCTGGGAGGGCGTCCACTTCGACAAAAAAAAAAAAATATATATTTATATATATATATCTTTTTTTTTTCCTTTTTTTAGTCTCTCTGCCTTCATAAAGAAATTACTTTGTAACAGGCAGCCTTTGTTGATTGGTAAGCCAGGTCTGGCAGGAAGGGGCTAGTGTGAGATGTAGTTGTTGAACAAGTCCAGTCAGCCCTTCCTCTCATCCATGTTTGAAGGGGGGTTTGAGGGTGTTAGCAAGATGTTCAAAATGGAATTGAACAGCATGGAAGGAGGCAATAGAATGCTTTGAAACACATGTTTTAATAGTGGTATACACTGATAAATCTTTTCCATGCTTAGGATAGCACATTATGGAAAAATACCATGTGAACACTTGACAGATGATTTGAAGATAATCATTGACCTTGTTGGGATTTCATTGAAATAAAGGTTGATGCCATTGCTACTTCAGTGTTAATACAAAGTACATTTAATTACTGAAAATATGTATTCTAAATCACAACAAAATAACAGGTAGCTGTTTACACACCAACATATCAATTGGTTGAGCTGTAGTTTTAAGTTTGACTGGTGCTTACTGTAAATGAATTTATGAACTGTGAAGTTCATGTAAACTGAAAATACACACATTGAAATACACATTGAAATAATATGAATTAGTCAATTTGCATCAGTGTGACACATTTAGGGTGTTTGTTCTTCTCCCAAGGGGGCAGAGGGCACCCCTTGTGAGGTTAGGGAGGTATGCCTGCTCAGAAAGACCCTGCCTGGGGGTCTGGGAAAGAGCGACATCATTGGGAGTGGGAACAAGCACTACCATTCCCACGTGGATCTCCCTACACAAGAAAATCTATCTGCATGCATGGGATTACCATACAATACCAATCACATGGTTTCCCTTCTATTGGCTTCAGGTAAGGCTGGACAATGTCCGAAATCTGAAAAAAATATACTTTGCTTGGAAGGCAAAACAACCTGTAAAATGTAAGACCAAATCATGGAGGCTGAGAGAGAAGAATACGCAGGGAAAGCCCTTTAATGTACGCACACATGGGAGAGGCAGAGCACGGTTGAGCTATGGAGCTTGCAGCAACCTGAGCGAAGGAGAATGCCGAAGTGAGACACCAGAGGCCTGTTGCACATACAGCAGAGTAACTGCTGTGCAGATGTGGTCCAAGAGACCTTCTCGAAGTGTGGCAAGACCACAAGAGAATTGTGAAGGGTTTCGAACCCACCTAACAATGCAAAAACCAGTACCAGCTGGAGGAATACATTGTCCCAGTGGCCAAAAGGGCAAAAGTGTGTTAACCACTGTGAGTTCATGGAACACGCAAGAAGATTAATGGGGCATGCACTACTACGAGTGAAAGAAGTAAATATGTTTTTCAATCAAAGCTTACAACTTTAACTAACATAGAGAGAAGGGCGCGTGCCTGGTCTACAAATATACCAGCCACCAGTAGTGGCTGGTGAGTTGTTTTTTTGGAGTGTGTAAATATTTGCCACAAGTATGTGATTGCGACTGAGCATAGCGAGGGAGCCCGAACAAACTAAAATGGGTTGTGAGGGGGTGGGGGGGATTCATCTCTCTCCCCAGAGTAAATGTTTTGAATAAAGGGTTAAAATGGTGCATTACACAGCACACTTTCTGGGAAAATTTGGGTAAAGGCCAACAATGTGGGTAAAAGGCCAACAATCGCTTTTGTAGGGAGTAGGGTAAATCGTCAAAAAAGTACAATAGATGCAAGTCACCAAAATGCACAGGGCACTTCCCAATGCATTATTATGCTGGTCCCTGCAATATATGCCAATATAAAAACCATGTGTATGCTGGCTGTGCCCATACATTTCCATGCTGTCTCCACCCACATATGCTAGTATTCCCATGTAAGACCATACTTATCTTTGCTTTAATACGTCTTTCTATATGTTTATCATTACTGCCACTGGTCACAAATCTTGCTCTGCCAATATATGCCAGTATATGCCAGTACTCCTATGTAAGAACATACTCCCATTGGTTTGGCCATTAGAAGTGACATGTCACAATAGGAAAACCTGTCCAAACTGGTTCCAATGTAAGCCAATCTAGATCCATAAGAGCACTTATCTTGTGTGTGTCATCATAGATGCTCAGTTAATAAAATGTCATGCTGCAATGAAGAATATACAGGCCTCTACAACAAAACATCAGTCTAGTGAGGTAACACTATTTGTCATGCTTGCTTTTTAAAAGATGCTGAGTAATAAATGTCATGCCACAGTAAGCAATGGCTAGACTGATTGCACCAAAATGCCAGTCTAGCCAGGGAATGGCACACATGAACTTGCCGTTGCCCAGGTCATTCATCCATATATCTCCTCTCGCACTCACTCACACTGCATTCACCACAGAGACACTCACCTATCCACCCAGAACATTCAAAAACACACCATCACATTCATACTCATTCACCAACCAGTCACTTAAAGATATGACTATTCTTACCTCCACCAATTGCATTTTCTACACAAGCACACACCCACCAACCCAGAGCATTCAAAAACACACGTCACATCAGATCACTTCTCATTCACCTACCAGTCACTCACAACTTCTCTCACATCCACTCATTACATTCTCTACACAGGCACACACACACCCAGCCAGAACATTCAAAAGTTTGAGCAAGATAGAGTGGATGAAATAATCAACTGTGCTCATAGCCAACGAAGCATGGCGTTATGAAGGAAGAAAAAAGATGATCGCAACATGTTATGCTTGTGGTAGCCTGCCTGCCTGCAGCTACCTCAGCCTCATTAGAAAGCTAGTCAGTGATATTAACTCCAAGCCCCCGTCAGTAGTAGCGAGAGTAAGGAGGGGGCCAAGAAACAGATGACTAGAGAATCATTCTGCATTTTTCAATACAGGGTTTTTTCACCCCACACCAGAAAACCTGACAGAAATGTAGCACACGGTATATCCTATATCCTAGGAATAACATGCTGTCATTTCTGACATTTCTGACTTATTAACAGGTGCAATAACTTATACTTTACCTCCAATTTTTACTTCCAGCTAAGATGATACAAGGAATATATTTTTCAATGGCAGAATGTCAGAAAAAGTTACTTTCTGATTTATTTCATTCTATGAATTAAAATTTCATTGGGCTCCATAGACGTGTATACAACAGTGGATACCACCCTGACATGACTTATCTTTGCAATAACAAATATTTTGCCACCCCAAATCCATTTGGAGTGACAGGTAAGGCTGCACCTTTGCCAGACTGTGAGTTGGCCCATGCTTGCTCTTTTGTCAATGCCATGGTTAACCACAATGCACTCCACCAAAGGAAACATAGGCCCTTCAGTGCACTCCAAGCACTGTCACAGGTTTTATAGGCGCCTCCTATCTGACCTTGACTGCCTCTATACCCTAAAACCTCTAAACCACCAAAGTTCGTTCTTGAAGAATGTTTCTACTGTAATTCCGGCAGATCTCACAGTCCAGTAATATCCCACTGTTTCCAGGAATATTCCAGGGTTGTTGGGTAATTGGCTTCGTCAACTATTGTAACCACTTAATTGGCAAAGGAGAGTCAGACGTCCTTTTTTGGGATGAGCAAGTTCGAGGCAAAGCAACTTTCAAGGTATACACGCGTTGTTTCAGCCTCACCTGTTTCTGGCAGATTCTTCCTTATAGTGCAGAATCCAGGAATGTTACAAGGGAGTAATCCACCAGCACATTATGTTGCCCCCACCTCCTTATTCAAATCTGTAAGCTAGGATAGTGTGACCAATCCTAACTAATTAGCTAAACTATTTTCCACCCATCTATTATTAACTAAGACCTCACTCAATTTGCTTGGAAGTCACATGTGTGATCCCACTCCTACACTAAAATGTTCGAGGCCATCAGTCAGTAGTAGGATGTACTCCCAGGGATGCCCTCCTCCCGCCAAACATGAACGGGGAAGCCATTTGGCTAACATCCACGGGACGAGGCTAACTGCTGAGTTTGGAGTTATAACACGTGGCTTGGATTCTCAGAGTAGAAAACACTATCCAGGGACAGTGCAGGTGTAAAAAGGCCCACCAGCCCACCACAAGACCATCTCCAGGGAGCAGGATTCACAGGCATGAATAATCAAAGTTGTGATAAACCTGCCAGCTCTTTTTTCCCAAAACGAATTTATTTTTGTAATCTAAGCTCGTTGAATTCCAGTCAGCCAGTTATACCTCAATAAAAGGTAATGTAGGAGCAAATTAGAATTACTGTAACTGCAGATTCAATATTCTCAACACCGATTCAGTAAACCTTCCACAAATCGAATGTGTTGAGTGGTGTCACAAGGAGATATTAAGTTAATGATTTAACCCCAATTCGTAAGGTTTGGAATAATGCACTTTAAAATAATTATGTTTCAGGTATGTCATATATCGGGTCTTTCGATTCAAGGCTTTTCACCCTAACAGGGTAAGGTGTGGCTAAAGAAGGAATCGTCTGTTTAGAGAAACACTGCTGTGTTAATTTGTATTGTGTTGTTCTGTGAGGCACAACCGTTGAGAGCTAACATGATCATCATTACAAAAGCATACTATTCGACAGTATTCAGGTCCAGATTATGAATAGACTGGAAGCAATTCTCCTTTGGCATACAACCCAAACATGCATCAGCGACCTCATAGATCGAAATCCAGAGTTCACAACCTACTCCCTCCTGAGTATCTTGTCTTCCATTCATGTCTTCCTTGTCTGTGACTATGGGCCTCATCACGAGTCTGGCGGTAACCCTAGCGCTATTACTGCTGCATTTAAGGGTCCGCCAGATCATGGCTTTGGCGGATTTCCCCCAGCTCTGAGCTGGGGGGAAATCCGTGGCAAAATTGCCGATTTTCAGCACGATTACCGCCGGCGGGAAATCCGCCAGCGGTAATAGCGCAAATTTTCCCCATTGGGAAATGAATGAGGAATTCCCGAATGGGCCCAATGGGGAATGGGCAATACCCCTTCTGCCAAACCTGTCATCCAGCGCTAATAGCGCTGGGGGTTTGGCGGTAGGGTTAATAAAGCCGGCGCTAATAGCGCCGGCGTTACCGCCCAACTCGTGATGAGGCCCCATGTATTCATACCAACGATGTCGATGGTGCGGATACTGAAGAGAATACATATGTTGTACGTAACACTCGATAGTTTAGAATGTTTTTCTACGGATACCAATAAGAAGTGCATGTCGTGGCATGGATTTGCTCGGATAATGGATAGAGCTCTTATAAGCACATCCTTCATCGTGCTTGTTTGCTTCATGCATGCCTTTCTGAGAGTGGTGGTCGTTCCTACATGGCACAGCTTTACATTTGGTAAAACAAATATGCGCATTTCACTGTAACTTGTGGAATATGTATGTAATGTCAAAAAAACACAGAAGAATACAAGAACGTCACTGGCTGGTGCAATTCAAATTGTTGACCTTAATTAAATGATTGTGCTGTTTTTGCTCACTTGCAATAAACTATACGTAGGATTAATGCACGTGGCAGTGGCATATTTCTTCCGATCTCTGGTGCGTGCCCATTTGTCAGTGTATGTATCGATGTGTGCTCACACAACCTAGGCATTAAAACAGAACACGATGGTGTAAAATATCAATGAAGTCTTTTAAAATAGGACTCTGACTGTGCACAACGCAGTCCGGTTTATGGGACATAGTCTCTTCGTCTTAATTCTAGAGCTCCCCCCAATCTAAACCTTTATGGCAGTGCCACCAGTCAGGATACTATTAATGGAGGAATTGTGTATTAATTAAGTAAAACGAATGTTGCAGCAAACATCCTACAGCAGTTAGATTCCTTTCCTTCAGAACTAGCACTTGAAGCCTAAGAATCACATTCAGAAACATTTCTGGGAAGCACAGCTAGACCAAGTGCTCCCAAGACAAAAAGGAAAACAATAAAGCTTTGCATAACCCTTTTAGCAGTGTGAGTTGCAGACTAGTGACAGACCATTCATTGCAATCTCCACATGATTGATTGCAAATGTGTTGCTAAATTGACCACATAAATGACCAGCTTCGGGGTACAGTTAAAGAGGAAAACCTATGTAAAAAATGATTGGATGCTTTTTCTAGTGAATTAATTCAAATCAATACTCTTGTTGACTACATAATAGAATAATGACTTCCTCGAGGAGCAGAGGTGCTCATTATTAGATGCTTTCAAATAAATATTTAACCCAGAGACAAGCATATTTTACCCACTGAGCCAGCATTTTTCTCACCATATCTGCAACACCTAAACTGGCAATTCATTATATAATGTCACATACAATTCTTTTTTTTTACGCTCAGACACAGTATATATTCACTGAAAAAAACGTTAAAGGGAACTTAGGTTTAAATTGCACTAACAAAAACCTATGAAATTCAGTGAAAAAAACGTTGTTAAATGGACGTTATGGGTAAAACCAAAAAATGCTTGAAATTCGCCAGTTATTGTATGCTAAGCAACCATAACTCATGCCATCTCTGTGCACTGCTGAGACTAACAACCAGGACATCAAATATGACATCACAAATGTCATTGATGACATCAATGATGACATCACAGATCTGGGCCACCTCTTTTTGTACACTGACATATCTAGGCCACATGGTTTTGTTCACTGATAGAGACAATTTTTAAAATCAAAAGGTGTTACATAAGTAGACATTAACCTTGTATGTTGTTAAAGCACTTTCCTTAGGTTTTGGTTTCAGTTCATGGTACACATACATGGCGAAATAACCAAGCCTCAAACACAGAACTCATTTGTGTACTTGATGATACTTTCATTTTTGCGGTGTTGTTTTGTTCCTCCTTACTGACATTTCCCTATATGTGCCTCTGATGTGTATGCATTGTAATTCTTGATATGTATTGTTTGCACTAATACTGTACTAAGTATGTATTAAGTCTTCAATTGTTAGCTATCCGACATGAGTAATTTATTCCATGTTTATCATTACTCAAAACTCTGATAAGGTACCATTCTCTATTTTACTATACAAAATTCCCAGATGAAAAATATAGTACTTCTATAGGGCATGCTGCAGCCATTGCCTATGTGTATGTATGATAAGGTTCCTGTATTAACAACACTCCAATATCATGTTTTGTTCAGATGAGTACATTCTTTAATGCATTAACTAGTTCATGTCAGGTCTCCTGATCACCCCTGACATCTTGTTACTAAAATTATAAACACAACCCATTTTAGAGGATGTTTATCAAAATTAATTTCATATATGATGTCATCAATGACATTTGTGACGTCATCTTTGATGTCCTGGGTGTTAGTCTTAGCAGTGCATGGAGGTGGGCAATTTATGGTTGCTTAGCTTACCATAACTGGCAAATTTCAAAGATTTTTTGAATGTAGTTGTAACCAGAACGTCTATTTAACAACGATATTTCACTGAATTTCATAGGTTTTTGTTAGTGCAACTTAGCCATAATGTCTCTTTAACAATGTTTTTTCAGTGAATTTCATATGTTTTTACTAGTGCATCCTTAATCGGCTACAAGTTCCTTATATTATACCCACCCCCAATATAGCAGATATTGAGTCTACAGACAGTGCAGTAGTGTGTGCACATCGGACGGCATTCACAAATCCCAGAATCACAGCAGAGACCCAAAAGGTTGTACCCATCAACCAACAAACACATGTACATAAAATATATTTTTTTAGTTACTTGTTTTAATTGAAAGTCAATTACAAGAGTCGATCTATTCATGTAAAGATGTCCAAAGTTAAATCAAAAGTCACAATCTTACAGAAGGGGAGCAAGAAGATTGATCATTTCTAATGTTTACGACGCTCAAATATACCTGTTTTTACACTTATTTTAAAAAATATGAATTATTTTTTTCATTCAGCACACATTGCAATGGAATGCACCAATCAGAAACCATTACTGTACAATTCATATACTCTCCTCAATAGATCTCTGCATACAGATTGACAAACACCATGTGAACAAATTCACACTAAATGGTAAGTGCATTGTATTTATTTCTCTATTATTAGCGTTCATTATATAAGCATGTGTAATAAGACAAAAGCACTTTTTTTTCTCACAGAAATGGCAAACGCACTTGAGTGGTTAGAGGAGAACTTCCAAAATAAGAAATGAGTGACAATAACATCTCTAACGGCACACAATACATATTTTAATGTACACAAATAATGTAATTTGGACACACCTTACTAAAATAATAATTTCTGTTTTTCTTACAGTAAATAGTTTTCATGAGGAAACCACTCCCCTTTTTATTTATGCACTATTCCAAGAATCACAAACAGAAGCCCTATCCACAATGGAAAATAATAAAGCCATGAACTTGTCAAAAAAATTGAATGGACTAAGATATGATTTTAAAGAGCGTTTACAATACGTGAAACAGCATGTCATTAAAAATGATCCCTATCACTATCCTTCTTACACCTGTCCTCTTTGTCCCCAGCAATCATCCCCATCAAATTCTGTACATTTTAATCAAAGTCACGTTGAGGAAGCCTCACTCCCTTCCTCCCCTTACTGTACAGAAATGCATAACTCTTCCATTCATGTTTCCCAATCCGATACCCCATCCCTGTCATGAATAAATATATTTTGTTATACTATAAATGTGTTGTATATTGTTGTGTGATATTTTTTTTTAAACTCCAATTATGGGTCAAGGGACACTGCGACTGTCTGGGGTGTCTGCGCTCAAAATGGAGGTGCCCCCGGACAAGTTTGATTTCCAGACATGTCCGATCTTGCATGATGCACTTTTAATTAGTCCACGGACAGCGCTCCTGTTCTGTGGACACCCAGCGGATGCGCACTCTGACTCCTGCCCGATGGCTGTCTGCAGACGTTTGTCATGGCCGCGGATGTCCCCGGATGTCATCATGTGACCACACCTGTGCAGCATGACAGCCTGTTCATGAACGGTGTCTACACTCCGCGGACAGTTTGAAAGTGCATTTTCAGCCAGTCTACGGTGTTTCAAGCAGACACTTTACCGTTCCACTGCTCAAAGGCACATTCTTGGTTCATCTGGCAACCTTTTACAACTTTCCATGGCCTTTTTGTGACTTGGTTGTCCTTGGACAGCACGACTGTCCATGGACGGTTCCTCTGAAGGATCCCACCCATTACATTTCCTCATTCTCAATCTGGCTATCGAGCGGAGAGCATCTTGCAGTACATGCTTTGAAGACCTTTGCATAACTTTCTTTATGGACAGCATCATGGCATCTGCTATGCCCATTTCTGCTCCCCAACCACCCCACCACCACCATTACCATTTGGAGGGCTGAGACAGGGGAACAGGTGCAATGATGTAGAGGAGGATCAAGGGGAAGACGAAGATGAGGTAGTGGAAGGGCCTACCTACAGCACCTGGACTGAGTCTGGGGTGGGGTGGTTCTTTAAGACTCTGGGTGGGATCCTGAATGTGATGGCTGCATGTGTTGAATGTTTTGAGTGTGGGGTGAAATTCAGCCGCGGACAACAGGGGCACTACTTCTTCGGGACCACAAAAATCTCCTCATAAATGCTCTACCTCATCCATTCTAACCACCAGGTTGCACTGAGAAAGTCTAATTTTTGAATTTGGGAACATTTCCTTTAAATTGTTTCCTCCAAAATGAAGAATACTAATGTCCGGATTTTTAAATTGAACCCTATTTGCAGAAAATGGGAGCAAGACCACTCACTTTATATCTCGCACTCCATACCATGAAACTTCACATTCATGGAATCCAAGATTATCTATCAATCCACATTGCATAGACCTTCAACCAATGGACTCAATAGTCCCCCAAAATCCACACAATATGTCTTATGGAAGACATTGCCATGACCATTTTCAATCCTCTCACAACTCCTACTAACAAAACTCCTGCTACCCTCTATTCCTGCACACCACACCCAGGAAACCTGATTGGCTAAAATCCTGATGTCCAGAGACACTGCGACTGTCCGGGGTCTTTGCAGTTGCAGCCCCCTTTCCATGCCAGGCATCCGTAAAAGACCCGGATGTGGCACATGCCATCCGCAGACAACCACAGTGTCCATAGACGACGTGGTCACTCAGAGCGGTGCAGGGGAATTAAACACAATATCAGTTATTGATTCTTTAGTGGTGGCTCTGAAACACACACCTTTTTTCTTTGTGTTTACATGCAGTAATACTTTACACTCTACATCTCCCCTTACAACTTTCTCAATGCATTCCTAACATTGTAAAGGAAAATTGCATTTCCGACATGTCTGTGCAATTCACACCATTAGACCTTATATTGTAATTCACAAAAGATGACATATCTATAGCATATAAAAAAGCATATACAACTTTATTGACAAGCTGTGTTTACTGATACCACAATACAACTTGTGCCAGTGTGGAACTGAATTTATTATTAGTATGAATAGTCTCCGTTGGTGACACGCGTTTGCCTTTGGCCTTTTTCATAGCCGGATATATATTATTTAATCACACAATTATCAACATACAGAAAGAACAGGTTATTTTACAATCACATACAAAAATGCCATTTGTTGCATACAATTTTGATATATTGGCAAACAATATTTGCGAGAGAGTCAGAGGATTAGAGGGGTTGGGTAAAAGTAGGACATGTTGGGTTCAAAAAGTGAAAAATATAAAGTGCCAAACATTGCACAGGGAAGAGAAACAAAAAAAGAAGAACAAACAAGTTAAAACAGAAATGAAAATAGTTAGAGTTTGCGTGCATTGCAAATTGCACCATAAATAATTGACATAGTCATACTGTGTTATAATTGGCATCTTAATTCTAAAAATCTCCTCATTGCAATTCTGCAAATCTTTTTTGCAGACTAATATACCAAAATTCTTAAATTATTTTACACTTACCGACTTAGTGATAATTCTTGATCTTTCTGCTCAGTCTTTATGAGGACCAATCAATGGGTACAATCCCTGAACCTTAAGTTGTTGTGAACAAAATACATCTTTAACTAGTGTTTTTCATTACCTAGTTATTCTAATTTTGCAAAATAATTGTTTACATGTCCTTTTTTATTATTACTGTCTACTGAGTGATTGTGCAGTTGGGTCTCACTGACATCACAATTCTTCGCTTTCTGATGTTTTTTAAAAATCCTTCTGAAATAGTTGTGAAATGGTTGCGGCTGTCCTATGTTCACATTGCATATTGCACTAACATGCTGTGTTTGTTAAAGGGGAACAACATATGGTGCATGTGTTCCCTTTGTGCTTTAAATAATCACTGCACACGTCTACTTTACACATACTTCATACATTATGGTGATATTTTAAAATAAAATTCTCGCCGGTGAGGACCGATCATCTAATGTTTTCAAGAGTACATTTCCTTCAATTAATATACAGCCATTATGTCTCGTGCCGGTTGTTCAAACCTCTATCTCCCAGCTTGCAACATTCTTTACAAGTTTTTTCATAAATCTTTCTCACATTGCAAAGCAAGATTTTTACACACGAGAAAAGACATCTCTTAATATTGAGAAAATATTGCTTTCACTAGTCTACAAACATTACACTTCATATCGATTGCTCATGCCTTTTACCATCTGATTACCTTATCTTTGGAGTTACATTCTCCCTGTTTCTGTCCCTCATGGGCGCCATTTCTTCTGCCCTTCTATTAGGTAACTGCCTTCTTTGGTGGTTTCCTCCCAACAAAAAAGGCAGATAAGGTAACCCTACCTCCCACCCACACCCTAAAATCAAGCATGATCCTCCTTTTAGTGATCCCTACCACTAACTCTGTCATGATTGGAGGGTCCACCTTCTCAGCCTTGGCCCCGACTCTCTGGAACTCGGTTCCCCCACATATTTGACACACACAAGTCTATATGACATTCCGCAAAGTACTAAAAACATGGCTTTTTCCATAACACCAAACTCAACCTTAAGAAGCGATTGAATTTCCAAGACAGCGAAAGACCAAATACAATGTGACCCAACCATGTCATCAATGAATAAGACCAACGACTCAGCCATAGACAATCCTCTATCCCTGAATACAGAATAATGGATCTCCTTGGATCATCTCTCCTCGCAAGTTATGCCCCCCAGCCCATTTTGCCCATGCTGTCACTCTGTGACCCCGTCCAGGAACCCTGTAATATCACCAGGATCCCAGTGAGATTGCTGTGTACCCTCTGGCTTGTACTGCCGAAATATGCACCATCCCCTCCAGCCCACTGTATATCAGTGTGTGCCCCCATACCCCCTAGACCCCTGTGTCTCACTGATTCCCCACCCCTCTATCGCCTGTGGTGTCACTGCGCACCCCACCCTGGCCCTGGTGATATCAATATGTACCCGGGTGCTGTCATAAGTCGTGTTGCTATGTATCCCTCTGTTGCCTGGGTTATCGCTGTCTGCCCAACCCTCTAGTCCTGTGATGTCTTGATATACCCCTGAACCTTTGTCCCTGTACTTCCCCTGTGTTCCCTGCCCTCTCACTAACCGGTTATTAATTATAACCCCTCTGAACTGTGCTATCGTTGTATACCCAACACCTCTTTGCCCCTCGAGCCCCTTCGACAACACATCCAGTCCTTATGATGTCGCAGTGTGCCCTATGTGTCACTGTATACACCAGCCCTCGTCTCCAGCGATGTCGCTATGTATAGCTCTCCATTGCCCTCCCCTCTAGTCCCTGTGATGTTGCTGTATACCCCACTGCGCCTGTGCATTGCTGTGTTTCCTGCCTCTTTTCCCATCATCATTATGTATCCCTCTAGCCCCTCCATCCTGACACTGTAAGCCCAGTCCTCTGTCTCTGTGTGCCCCTTTGTTCCCGTTTGTTGCTGTCTATCCTGCCCTCCTGTCCCCATAATACTACTATATGTCCCTCTGCATCGCCTACCCCTCTAGTCCCCATAATCTCACAGTGTTCTCCACTGTGCCTGTGCGTCACTGCGTACCCAGCCTTCCTGTTCCCCATGATGTTGCTATGTATCCCTCTGACCCCTGTCCTGTCGCAATAATCCCAGCCCTCTGCCGCTGTGTGCCCCATGTGTCTCTGTGCTCCCCTGCCCTCCTGTTCCCGTGATATCGCTATATATCCCTCTGTAGTATCCCACTGCCTCAAGTCCCCATGATGTTACTGTATGCACAACAGCACCCGTGTGTCACTTGTACCCTGCCTTCTTGGCCCCCCTGTCCTATCGCTGTAATCCCATCCTTCCAGTTGCTATGTATCCCTCTGGCCCCATGTCCTGTCGATGTAAGCCGAGCCCTCTAGTCCCTTTGATGTCCCTGAGTGCCCCTACCATGCCAGCTAATGTGTTGTCGCTGTGTATGCCTGCCCCTCAGGCCCCGCCCCGTAACCCTCTGGTCCCTGTGACTGTATGCCCAGACCGCCAGTCCCTGCAAAGTACATATTGTGCCCTACCACTCCAGCCCCTGTGCTGTTGATGCATACCGCCCCCTAATCCAGTGATGTCATCTGTTTACCCAGTTACCGAGCCCCTCACTTCCCCTCAATGTCACTGTGTACCCACTACCCCAGGTCCGCAGGTCCCCAGGTTCCATTGCTGCCCAGACCATCCCGTTGTTGCGCCAATCCGCCAGCACAATATAACACAACTATGTGCACAGCCCTCGCCTCCCCACGGTGACGCAATGTGCCCATCCTCCTGGTCCCGCATGATAACACCCATGCACCTCTTGTGTCCCACATAGTGACTTCATGCCCAGCCTCTCCAGTCCCATTATATCGCTCTATACCCAGCCCTTCTCGTCCCATTATGTCTCTCTGTACCTCTCACCCCTGCATGCTTGCTGTTTTTCCTTACCACGCCCCCCCCCGATGTGTACCCAGCCATTCCGTTCCTCATGTAACATTTCTGGCAAATCCAACTCACCACTTGCTTCAAAGCGCATTATGATTAGGCGCTTCATGCATGAACCATCATATCATATCATATCACTATGCTTACTCTCTACTCTACACCATCACTCAATTAGAGTACAGCATATTCAGCCTAGCTGCTCACATACAGACACTACCCCACAAACACCTCATCACTCACCGCAGCTATATCCCATGACACACCAGCCTAGCTGCTCACATATGTGTCCTACAGTTCTAATGCCGCCAAAACCCAGTCTGGGTGCCAACCCATCAGACTGTACACATTCAACTGATATCTCCACCAACATACCTCATGCTAGGATGCAGCTACCATCAGGCAATTACACCAGTTGCACACATACCTGGTGCACCCTAGCCCCCTATGATACTAACTCTATCTACTCGCTCTACTGACCTGGACTGCGGTCCCTGAAGGAGTTCAACCTACCAGTGCTTTGAGGTCATAGCAATGATATATAGAGCGCTATATAAATGCCAAATAATATAACATAACATACCTAACCCAACAAATTACACCTCTGCCGACTCTTACTCTCACAACCTTGCCAACCACATCTAATATACCACTTCAAAATCAAAACAGCACTGCATACAAACTGCACAACTTGGAAACCCAAACTTTCTCTTTTACCAACAGATGCAACAACATGCCTACTAAAAAGCAATTATGTAGAAAACAAAGATAAAAATAGAGCAAATAAGAATAAAACTAAACCATGTAGTCATCCACCTCTAAAACAATTTATAGAAACATTAAAACAAAAGAGCTAGTAGCCTAACTCAACAAAACTAAACCAGTCACGACTAAAAAAGGTAAGGCCCCTTTTGCAAAAACTAAAAGTAAAAACATATTTACAAAGAAAAGCGGACCTACTAACAAACCTAAAACTGTGTCTATCAGTATTAACATAGTCGCAGTAAAGCAATCCAAAAAATGTATGTTACAAAACGTTTTCAACTGTAGACTTCTTTACAATCTAAGAAAAACAGCTGAAAAGTCACGATCTACCCTTAAAAACTACTGCATGAGACTTATCCTGGAAGCTCTAATTGACTGAGCTTTTTTACTAAAGAGACAATTGTTTATATTGATTTCAAACAGACTAAAACCACCAGCTAAATTAATCAAAACATTACAAAAAGTACTTCTAAAAATTCCCAGTGTCAATATAGAGACCTTTTCAAACCTCTGTGATGTGAGTGGATTCACACAAGCAGCACAGAACCATATTTCAATGAAGACACTTATAAAGAAGAAAATCAAAAAACAACTTCCATAGACAATAATGGTTGAGGGTATGAAATGGTAGAGGACACCATTATGGCAAAAGAAACCCTATAGAAAAAAAGTCCCCAACAAAAGTTCAACTAAATGCTCCAGCCACCCAAACAAACCATCCAGTGTACAAATGGACATGCAGCTCAATGTGTAATGTACGGCAAACAACATTTAAATCTTTACAACAATGCCTCAATCACTATGTGAAACTAACGGGTAAAAGTCAAATAAAAACTTTACAAACCATGGATTCTCGAACAGTGTGCAACCACACTGGACTTCAAAGATATTCATTAGCATGCATTTTAGGAACTGCTTGCAAAAGCACATTCCACCAAATCAAAATGTTAGCAACACAGCATTCTGCTATACAGAATCTGTCCTGCTCTAGAACTGCAACATTTAAATAACATTCTCCTACATGGAACAGCCAAACAATTGCTTCAAGAAATAGAGCACATCCAAAGTAAATACTGTGCAACTGAAGTTGACTTAGAACATTCTGTAACTTCAGGAAACATTACCGAAAAACCTCAATAAAAACAAACGTCCTAACAAAGACATACAAAAAGAAATAACTACGTTTCAAAAAACATCTGCTGAAATACCAAACCAAATATGTGTCTGTTGTCGCAGAACATTTTTATAAAATGACCACACAAATAGTAGATATAGGCCCTCATTACGACCCTGGCGCAAAGCGAAAAACGATGGCGGTAAACGATTACCGCCATCGTCTTCCGCTCGGGCCGATTACGACCCGTGACCGTAAACTACGATGTCACTAGCGGCATCGTAGCTAACGCTGCCGCTGACTGCGCCAAGGGCGCGCGCACGCGAACATCCACACCGTAAGGTGCGGGAATGCCGACCCAAGCGGACATGCCCCTAACGCCATCACCCAGGCCGTTAAGTACCTTACCGCCATGGTGCAAATTACGCCATCGCGAACCAACCGTAAAGGGCCATGTAAAGTGAATGCAGCTGCCACAGGTGCACAGAAACAGCACAGGTGAAGGCAATACAGACACAGGAAGTACAAAAAGAGCACACCCCACCCCTTCCCACACCCAGTCACACTCCACAATGATACCAATAGGACTAGCAATGTTGGGGCTGGAGGACCTGATAGCAATGCGAGTGCTACAACAGCAACTACAACAACTACAACTACAACAACAACAACAACAACAACAACAACAACAGGCTGCACAGAGGAGACGCAGGAGGAGAAGGAGGGCAAGGCAGGCCCAGCAAGCCCCACCAGCACAGCCAGTGCCACCACGCAGGCAGCCCCCAATCCCACGCATCAGACCCAGCCCATTCAACCTCACCGCTGAGCAGATCCACACCCTGTACCGACTGGACCGGGACACCATGACCACCATTGTGGACATGATACACAACGACATCGTCAGCATGATTGATACACCCACTGCCACCCCCCCCTACTGAAGGTAGTGTCCGTGCTCCACTTCCTGGCCACAGGCACCTACCAGCACACAGTGGGGCACTTGCATGGCATATCACAACCATTATTCTCGCGTACACTGATGCAAGTGCTCGATGCCCTCCTCAAGCACACAGATGACCACATCTCATTACCACGGTCTGCCCAGGAGATTGCCAACACCAAAGTGGGTTTACATGCACTGGCCGGCATACCTGGTTGCATTGGTGCCATTGACTGCACCCATGTTGAATTGGTGGTCCCACATGCCATGGAGGTACCGTACCGCAACCGTAAACATTTCCACTCAATCAACGTGCAAATGGTCTGTGACTCCAACAGGATCATCACACATTGTTGTGCCAGATTCCCCGGATCAACCCATGATTCTATGATCCTTCGGAAGTCAACAATACCACGCTACATGGAGCGACATGCAGGCCCAAGATCCTACCTACTCGGTGAGTCTAATGACATGAGCATGGAAATGCAAAGTGGGTGTTGAATGACGTACCAATGCATATTACATCTGGCAGATACAGGGGGGTGGGTGCAACTAGCAGTAGCCAGATCATTCCCTGTGGCAGCACTGACGTCAACAGAGAAGTGTACACATCATGCCTGACCTAATCATCCCAACATGTGAATGAAAGTGCATCCCAAAAACGACACAACCATTTGCAAGTGCATTGTGCAAATTGTGGCCGCATTGACCCTAAAGAATAACACCAACATGCACGTCACCATGCACCAACTACTGAAAGGCCTGTCCTCCACAACTGCGTACAAAGGAGGCACATGACAGACAGGGACATCAATGCACCACTACAAGACCCACAAACTGTCCCCATTGACACCAGTAATGCTCACTGGGGTCATAATGAGCCAGACATCGATGTTGCTATCATGTGAGCTTCAAGCTCACAGGGCACGTGCAAGGTCACATGAATGACGTCCTGAACGGACACAGTGGATGGCCACTCACAAGGCAATCGTCCCCCCTGCATTGTGTTTTAGCATGCAAAACAGTACATGAGAGCCATGAACACATACTGGTTGCACAGTGTAAATCCATAACCACAACTCCAATTGGTGCACAGTAACAGTCAGAATCAAGGCATGGTTGTGCGTCATGTTCACATATCAATCTCGTTCCTGACACATTCTTTTCTCACATTTTACAGGTGATGCGGGCTATCCCCTGAAGAGGTGGCTCCTCACACCAGTCCGGAACCCATCGAACCAGCATGAGGAGGACTACAACCATAACCATGCACGTACCCGTGTGGTGATAGAGCATGCTTTTGGCCTACTGAAGGCACGTTTCCGCTGCCTCAGCAGGTCTGGCGGGGCACTCCTGTACCGCCATGAGAAGGTTGCAAAGATCGTCATGGCATGTGTCATGCTACACAATATGTGCATCAGACGAAACGTGCCTCTGCCCCCTGACGCAGAACCACAACCACCTGATGATGGGGATGATGATGATGGGGATGGGGCAGCACCTCAGGGAGGCAGCGATGCACAGGAGGGCCATATAATGCGTCAGAATGTCATTGACCGATACTTCTAGCACACACAGCGAGTGTGTGACATATGGATGGCACTTGGGGCACTGTGTGTGTCTGGTATGTCAACACTGTGGACTGTAACAATAAAGCACACATACGCAATGAGCAATGTCCACACTTTTAGTTTGTGAGAAAAGAAAAAGTGTATTGTACTACTGAATAGGTATAACAGTACCCCTCCCCCTCCCCCCTGAACACTCCAACACACCCAATACCCCCCTCCACCTCCCCCCTGAACACTCCAACACACCCAATACCCCCCTCCACCTCCCCCCTGAACACTCCAACACACCCAATACCCCCCTCCACCTCCCCCTGAACACTCCAACACACCCAATACCCCCCTCCCCCTCCCCCTGAACACTCCAACACACCCAATACCCCCCTCGCCCCCCCCTGAACACCCTGCAAACATGTGACAGTGCCCGTGGTGAAGTGAGTATAGTTCAGCACACTATTGACTGCCCCCTCTCCCGGAACCTGGGGCCCCCCTGCCTGTGCTCCTCAGGGTCCTGGATGACCTGCGGACGGGAGAGGCTTGTGCTGAACTTGCAGCCGAGGATGTACCGGGCTGCTCAGTACGGCATGTGTCCAGAATTGTCTGGATGAGCTGGCTCATCATCTGCCGCCCTGCAGCAAGTTCCGTGCAAATGTCCCTGCTGGCAGTTTGGATGGCAGCCCTGATGCCATCAGCACTCCTCTCCATGGCTGCACTGGTACTTACACATTCTGCTACATGCTGCGTGAGGAGTGTGCCTAGTGCTTCCTTTTGGCAATCTGCTCCAGCGACAGCTGGAATTCTGGCCCAATGGGGGGTGCCAATGAGGGACCAATGGGACTACTCCCATCTTCCACAACTCCCACTGGGCTTGGAGTTGCTGGCCATGAATTAGCTGGCGACGGGCCCTGGGTGTCATCTCCATGATGGCTGATTGGGGATAGGTGTGGTGAGTGCAGTTGTGTGTTGTGGTCAAGTCCGGTGTCATCCTCCACATCACTGTCGGAGCAGGCAGCGATGGCTGCAGTCTCCCCAACGGTACTGCTCCCTGCTGACGCATTGCCCTCAGTGGGCAACAGTGGGTGTGGTTGGGCTGCAGGTGCTGTCACGACCCCTTCCTCGGGGGACTTTGCTGCCCTGGGCTCTTCAGCCTGGCGTGGATTCTGCCTGGGTCCAGCAGAGGTGGATGCATGGTTCCCCTCTCCCACTTTCCTGGCCTTCTTGGCTGGGGTGCTGGTGCTGTCGTCCCTGCCAGTGTCCGATTGCGAGCCTGTGGTGGAGCAGAGGAGGGTGACTGTTATTGATGGTTCAGCGGACATTGAGCAGGCATTGTGAAGAGTGAAATGGATAGATGGTGGAGTTAGTAGCCCGTGACATACAGGTTGCCTCCCTTTAGGTTCGGTTTTGCATGCAGGTGTGTGTCTGCCTACTGTACAGTGTACATGCTGCATGTGCGCAGGGTGTGGCTCATCTGCTGATGTGTTGCGTCTGCCACATTGTGATTGTCACGTGCAAGTGTATCAGGGTGTCTTGCAAGGCTGGATATGAGGCACCTACCTGTGTCTCCAGATCTCGGGGCCCCTCTCTCCATCTCGCCGACACCTTCGATGCACTCAATGCCAATCAGAGAGGCACATGTCTCCTCCCATGGCTGCATCTTCAGTGGGGAGTCTGCTCCCCCGCCAGTTCCCAGGGCCAGGTTACGGTTGGCAGACATAATGCCCCGGACCCTGATCCGCAGGTCGTCCCATCTCTTGCGGCACTGTTTGGAGGTGCGTGGGGTGGTTCCAACAGCACTGACACGTTGTGCCACAAGTTCCCACACCTCCTTTTTGCGACCTATGGCTGTTCGGGTCATCTCATTGGAGAAGACAACATCAGCCTTCTCCTGGAGCGTGTCTGCAAGCATTTGCAGTTCCTCTCGACTGAAGCGCTCCTGCCGCTGCCTGTCACATGCCTTCTTGACAACTTTAGGCATGGTTGGCTGTGGAAATGGGTGGGTTATGGGAATGTCAGGGTTTGAGGGTTGGTTGTGGTGTGGTTGGGTAGGATGGCAATGGATTGTGTTTTTTAAGATGGCCGCTGTGCTGTTTCCCGTTCCGCCGCGATTACGCTATTTCCGGTTCCGCCTAATTGCGGTCACCGCTAATTACGGTGACCGCTGACTACGGTCGGCGCAATGATGGGTGGCGGTAGGTCACCCTGCGCTGTTTACGAGGGCGGTAAGGGCTGTTTACGGCATGGCGTAGTTTACGTTACCGCCATGGCGTAATGCTCGTGCGCGATGGGTCGTAATGTGGCGCTCTTATCGCCATCGGACCATGGCGTTAACGCTCATTACGCCATGGCGGTAATTTCTATCACTTACCGCCTGAGTCGTAATGAGGCCCATAGCCTACAAAATAGAGGACAATGAAGAATCACAATGGTTCCAATTAGCTTTATATCTAACAGCAGCAACTAAATACGAAATAACTGACATATCATCTGACAAAACACAATCACAAATATTGTACAGCTTCAGTATACCAATGCTCTCACATAGAGAATGCGGGTGCTAAGAGGATGCAGACCATTTATCAGGTACATCTTTATATGGCAAATCTGAACACATTGTCTGTCTGATCCTTGGTCCAACTTCATCAAGAAAGAGAGTCCTAAAATCCTAACCAGAGATAGAAACCATTACCACAAATGATTCCAACAGCCAATACATTCTAAACAAACTATTTAATTGACACATACTACCCAAACAGAAATACTGCATTGGAAAAAATGTGTCTGTATGACATTGACAAAACCACACCTACAAAAACAATGTAACACCGAATGAGACAACTGGCAATTCAGTCTCAATTTGTGAAGGAAACCTAGTGAAACTCACCAAACCCAGATGAATTAATCATATACAGTTATCATTTAAATCTCCAGAACATAGAGGACTGCATTAAATGGCCCTGCTCCATCTTTTTAAACCTTGGAGAAAAGAAAAATAATTATTAAGTGACTTTGACTCATTTGAAGCTGCATTTAAAGCAAATGAAAGCAATATAACAAATGACAATTACAAACAATACGAAGAAATGTTGGACATTGAACACCAAAAAGAGGAATACATTGAAGCTCAACTAGATTAAGACACTCCTGAGGGCAGTCGACCTTCCCTTACAGGAAGCCAAGAACCACAAGGAGAACCACTCTTTCTAAATGAAGCAGAAATAACCATCCCCATCTATCAATATAAACAATCTGTGGAAGACTTGTCAGTGTTTGAATCACAGTTAAATGATGAACAACTACCCATTTATCTAGAAGTAACTAAAAAAATGATCATGGTTGTAAATATGAAACTAAACCCAGAAGCTGTACAAATTATGAACCTCTGCTCCTGTGTGTAAGTGAAGAAGCTGGTTCTTGTAAAACATTGTAAATAAAAATAATCAGCACATTTCAACAAAACTTAAGAAACAACAACCGTTCAGATGAAGTAACAGCCCCCAAAGGTTTAGCTGCCTACAACATAGGTGGTGTAACTTAATACCGAGTACTGCTCCACCCTGAAGAACACCAAAAAAAATGAGAATACTACAAATTGTCAGCAGAAGCTGCTACTGAAGTATGCAGAATTCTGATACAAATGAGAATGCTCCTGATAGATAGAGTAAGCATGGTTTTCAACCTCATTCATCTCAGAATGTAAGAATTCCTAATTCATCTCAGAATGTAAGAAGTCCTAAACACCAACAAAGAAGAACTGTTTGGAGGAAAACAAGTTATTGTTTTTGGAGACCTCCTGCAGTTAACACCAGTAAAAAGTCAAGCTATTTTCAATACGTTAGGACACAAACAATGCTGCAATACGCTCAGCAGCATTGGACATGAAAACCTACACAACAGTAGATATAATATACCACACTGGTGTCACAACCACTTCTGAACACTATACTGCATATGGCAAATGCTTCTTCATATTCCTTCAACCCAACTTTAATCACTAAACTGTACTACAATTAACAGTTAGAATATGCCAACAGATGGCATGGCCAGGGCTACCAGACAGCCGTGCGTGCTGCCCCCGGCCTTCGGCACCTGTCTTCCATGTGGGTTGACTGTCCCCAAGACCAGCAGTTTTCCCAGGAAGCCCCCTGGCAGGGTTTCCATCCCTCCTTGTTGGGGGAAGGTGCAACACAGCACAGCCAGAGCTCTAGGACGGCCGGGAATCCTGCCCCTTGCCTTGGGTTTATGTCTTACATGTAGGTCAAACACCCACCAGACCAGCAGCAGCAGCAGTCAGGGGGTAACTCAGCATGGCCAGAGCTTAAGGACAGCTGGGTGTAAAATCCCCGGCCTTGGGCGCCTGACTCCCATATGGGTCGACTGTCCCCAAGTCCGACAGTGGTCCCAGTGGAGGGTCTTCATCGCTTTGCAGAGGGAAATCATGTAACGTTGCCAGGCCAGGGCTGCAGGATGGTTAGGGGCGCTGCCCCGGTCTTGGGTGAATGTCTCCAGTGTGGGTCCATGATACACAAGTCTAGGGAGCCTCGGTAGGGTCCCCATATCTCCCTGGAGGGAAAGGCTGTAATGCAGCCCAGTCAAAGATCCAGAACAGCCAGGGGTGCTGGCTCTGACCTTGGGCGTTTGTCTCCCCTGTGTGTCCAACATCCACAATTACAGCAGTGGTCTCAGGGATCCCTGGCAGGTTCTCCATCCCTTCACTGAGGGAATCACTTTAACGCAGACCGTCTAGAGCTGTAGGAGGGCTGGGGGGTGATGCCACCACCCTTGAGCACCTGTCTTTCATGTGGATTGACTGTCCCCATGTTTCTTCATATTCTTTATATGCTTCTTCAGCGACAGTCCCAAGGAGCCCCGGCATGGTCACAATCCCTCCCTGTAGGGAAATGCTGTAAAGTGGCATGGCCAGAGCTCTAGGATGGTCAGGGTGATGCCCCTGGCCATGGGCACTTGTCTTCCACGTGGCTATACTGTTCGAAGTCCAGCAGCAGTCAAGGGGATCCCTGGCAGGGTCACCATCACTCCTTTGATGGAAAAGCTATAACGCAGAATGGCTAGAGCTCCAGGACCGCCATGTGTGCTGCCCCCAACCATGGCCGCCTGTCTCCCATGTGGGTCTACTGATCCCAAGCCCAGTGGCGGTCACAGGGAGCCCTGGCATGTTTCCCATCCTTCCCTGGAGGGATAAGATGTAACACAGCCCAGCCAGAGATATAGCATGGCTGGTGGTGATGTACCCAGCCTTGGGAGCCTGTCTCCCACGTGGGTCGACAGTCCCCAAATCCAGTGATGAACCCAGGGAGCCCCGGCAGGGACTCCATCCCTCCATGGAGGGAATAACTGTAATGAAGCCAGGCAAGTGTTCCCGGTTGGTCGGGGTGATGTCCCTGGTCTTGGGCCCCTGTCTCTCATGTGGTTCGACTCTACACAAGTCCAACGGCAGTCCCATGGAGCCCTGGCAGGGTCACCCTTCATCCCCGAGTGAAAAATGGTAACACTGCACAGCATGAGCACCAGGACAGACGGGGATGCTGCCTGTCTACAATGTGGGTTGACCATCCACAAGTCCAGAAGCAGTCGCAAAGAGCGCTGGCAGGGTCCCCATCCCTACCCAGAGGGAAAAGCTCTTTAACAGCCCAACCAGAGCTCCATAACAGTTGGGGGTGCTGCATCCAGCCTTGAGCACCTGTCTCCTATGTGGGTTGACTGCCCTGAAGTCCAGTGGCAGTTCTAGGGATCCCGGGCAGGGTCACCATCCTCCCTGACGTGGAAATCTGTAACACAGGCCAGCCAGAACTTCAGGACAGCTGGGGACTCTGCTCTTAGCCTTGGGCACCAGTCTCCCATATGGGTTGACCATCCCCAAGCCCAGTGGAAGTCCCAGGGAGCACCGGCATCCAGGCCAGAGCTTCAGGATGGGTGGGGGTGATGTCTCTGGACTGGGACGCCTGTCTCTTATGTGGGTCGACTGTCTCCAAGTCCAGAGGCATTCCCAGGGAGCTCTTGAAGGGTCACCATCCTTCCCTTGAGGGAAAAGCTGTAACAAAACATGGCAAAAGCTCCAGGATGCCTGAAGGTGCCACCGATGGCCTTGGGCACCTGTCTACAATGTGGGTCATCCATCCAAAAGTCCAGCCGCGCTCCTAGGGATATCCGGCGGGGTCCCCATCACTTCTTGGAGGGAACAACTATAATGCAGCACAGTCAGAGCTCCATGACGGTCAGGGGTGAAGTCCCCAGCCATGCGCACTTGTCTCCCATATGAGTCGATCAACCTCAAGTCAAACTGCAGAACCAGGGATCCCCTGCAGGGTCCCCATCCCTTACTGGAGTGAAAAACTGTAACACAGCCCAGCCAAAGGCAAAGGATGACCGGGGGTGCTGCCCCTGGCCTTGGGTGCCTGTCTCCATTGTGGGTTTACCATCCCCATGTCCAGCAGCAGCCTGAGAGAGCCCTGGCAGGGTCACCATCCCTCCCTGGAGGGAAAATCTGTAATGGTGCCCCGGCAGAAATCCAGGAGGGCTAGGGCTGCTGCGCCTGGCCTTGGGCACATGCCTCCCATGTGGGTGACCATCCCCAAGTCCAGTAGCAGTCCAGGGAGCCTTGGTATGGTCAACATCACTCCCCAGAGAGAAAAGCTGTAACAGGGCATGACCAGAGCTCCAGGAGGGCTGGGGGAACTGCCCCTTCCTTGGGCACTTATCAGCCCTCCCCAAGCCCAGCAACGGTCCCAGGGAGCACCAGCAAGGTCCTCATCTGTCACTGGTGAGAAAGCTGTAATACAGCCCAGCCAAAGTTCTAGGACTAATCACTATTCCAGCGGCGGTTCCAGGCAGCCAAAGCAGGTTCCCCATCCATCCCATGCAACACAGCCCAGCCAGAGATTTAGGATGGCTGGGGGTGATGTCCCTGGCCTTGCGCGCCTGTCTCCCATGTGGGCCAACAGTCCCCAAGTCTGGCGGCAGTCCTAGTGAGTCCCGGCAGGGTCCCTTTCTCTTCCTGGAGGGAAAAGCTGTAATGTGGCCCAGCCAGAGATTTAGGGTGGCTAGGGGTGATGTTCCGGGCTTTGGCTGCATGACTCCTATGTGGGTCACCTATCCCCATGCCCAACAGCGGTCCCAGGGAGCCCTGGCAGGGTCCCCATCCCTCACAGATGGTTAAACTGTAATGCAACCCAGTCAGAGCTCCCACGCGGAAAGGCGTGCTGCTCCAGCCTTGGGCACCTATCTCCAATGTGGGTGGATCGACCTAAAGTCTATCTGTGGTCTAAGGGAGCCCTGGCAGGTTCCCCAAAATCTGTAACACAGCCCAGCCAGATCTCTATGACAGCTGGGGGTGATGTCCCTGGTCTTGGCCGTCTGTCTCCCATGTGGATCGGCCATCCCCAAATCCAGTGGTGGTCACAGAGCCCCCTGGCAGAGTCCTCATCCCTCCCTGGACAGAAAACCTGTAACACAGCTGGGCCAGAGATCCTGGATGTTCGGGTGTGATGTCCCTGACCTTAGGCGCCTGTCTCCCATGTGGGTTGAATGACCCCAAGCCCAGCAGCAGTCTCAGGGTGCCCCGTCAGGGATCCATTCCCTCACTGGAGGCAGAAGCTGTAACACAGCCCAGCCATAGCTCTAGAATTAATGGGAGTGCTTCCCCCGGCCTTGGCCATTAGCCTCACACATGGGTTGAACACCCCCAGACCAGCAGCGGTCATGGGGCAATCCTGCGTGGTCCCTGTACTTCCCAAACTGAAAAGGCTGTATCCCTCAGAGCTCCAGGGAAGGTGGCAAGGGGTTCTGCCCCTGGGCTTGGGATTTTGTTTCCCCTGTGGGTTGACAGTCTACAAGTCCAACGCAGGTCACATGGAGCCCTGGCAGGTTCCCCAACTCTCCCATGAGCTAATAACTGTAACGCAGTAGAGCCACAGCTCTAGGCTGGCTGGGTGTGATGTCATCTGCTTTGGGTGCCTGTCTCCCATGTAGGTTGACCACCCCCACGTCCAGCGGCAGTCCGGTGGAACCCTGGTAGGGTCCCCATCCCTCCCTGGAGGGAAAACCTGCAATGCAGCCAGGCCAGAGCTCCAGGATCGTTGGGGGTGCTTCACCCGGCCTTGGGTGCCTGTCTCCAATGTGGGTCCACCATCCACAAGTCCAACGGCGATCCCAGGTAGCCTCGGCAAAATCTCCATCCCTCCCCGGATAGAAAACCTGTAATGCAGCCCAGCCAGAGCTCCAGGACCGCTGGATGTGATAACCCAGGCTTTGGGCACCTGTCTCTCGTGTGTGTCGACTGTCCCCAAGCCCAGCGGTGGTCCCAGGGAGCCCTAGCAGGGTCCTCAATCCTCCAGGGAGGGATAAGCTGTAACGTAGCCCAGCCAGTGCTCCTGGACATCCGGGGGTGCTGGCTCTGGCTTCGGACACCTGTCTCCCATGTTGTTTGACTGTCTCCAAGTGCAGCAGCGGTCCCAAGGAGCCTCGGCAGGGTCCCCATCCCTCCCTAGAGGGAAAACTGTAATGGGGCCCAGCTATAGGTCCAGGATGGACTGGTGTGCTACACCTGGCTTTGGGTGCATGTCTCACATTTGGTTTGACCTTCCCCATGTCCAGCAACAATCCCAGGGAGTGCCGGCAGGGTCCCCATCCTTCACTGGAGGGAAAAGCAGTAATGCAACCCAGCCAGTGGTCCAGGATCTCCGGGGGTGCTGACTCTGTCTTTGGGTGTCTGTTTCCTATGTAGGTCGACAGTCCCCAAGTCTAGCAGTGGTCCCAGGGAGTGCCGCAGGGTACCCATCCCTCCCAGGAATGCAAGGCTGTATCACAAGCCAGCCAGAGCTCTGAGACAGTTCGGGGTGCTGCCCTTGGCCTTAGGAGCCTGTCTGGAACTTGGTTCGAATGATACCAAAGTTCAGCCGCGGTTTCAGTGAGCCACAGCAGGTTTTCCATCCCTCCCCAGAGGGAAAAACTGTAATGCAGCCCAGCCAGAGCTCTAGGATGACTGAGGGTGCGGTCCCCTGACTTGGGTGCCTGTCTCACATGAGGATAGACTGCCCCCAAGTCCAGAGGCAGTCCTAGGGATCCCTGGAAGGCTCCCCACCCCTCCCTGGATGGAAAACCTTTAATGCAGCCCTGACATTACTCTAGGATGGTTGAGGCTGATGGCCCTGGCCTCAGGGGCCTGTCTCCCATGTGGGTTGATTGTCCCAAAGCCCAGCAGCCTTCCCAGGGATCCGCATCAGGGTTCCATTTCACCCTGGAGGGAGAAACTGTAACGCAGTCCAGCCAGAGCTCGAAGATGGCCGGCAGTGCTGCCCCTGGCCTTGGGTGTCTGCCTCGCATGTGGGTCCAACGCCACTCAGATCAGTGATGGTAATGGGGCAACCCGGCTGGGTCCCTGTCTTTCCCCAATGGAAAAAGCTACAGCGCACCACAGCCAGGTCTCCAGGACAGCCTGGGGTGCTGCCTCTGGCCTTGGGCGCATGTCTTAAATGTGGGTCAACAGTATACAAGTCCAGTGACCATCCCAGGGAGCCCTGGCAGGGTTCCCATCCCTCCCTGGAGGATAAAGCTGTAACGCAGCCCAGACACAGCTCTAGGACAGCTGGGGGTGATATATCCTGCCTTGGGTGCCTGTCTCCCATGTGGGTCGACCGTCCCCAAGTCCAGCAGTGGTTGCAGGTAGCCCAGCAGGGTTCCCATCCCTCCCTGGAGGGGAAACCTGTAACACAGCCAGGCCAGAGCTCCAGGATGGTTGGGGGTGATCTCCCCAGTCTTGGGCGCGTGTCTCCTATGTGGGTCGACGTCCCCAAGCCCAGCGGCCGTCCTAGGTAGCCCTAGCACGGTCCCCATCCCACCCCAGAGGGAAAGGATGTAACACAGCCCAGCCAGTGCTCCAGGATAGTTGGGGTGTTGCCCCTGTTCTTCAGCACCCAGTGAGTTGACCATCAGCAAACCATCTGCATTTTCAGGGGGCTCCAGCAGTATCTCCATTGCTCCCTGGAGGTAAAATCTGTAACAGAGCCAGGCCAGAGCTAGAGGTTGGCCGGAGTGCTGCCCCTGGTCTTGTGCACCTTTGTACAATGTAGGTTGACCAGTCCAGCAGCAGTCCCAGGGAGCCCCGGCAGTGGCACCATCCCTCGTGGACCTAAAATCTGTGACGGCGAACCCACCCTTGACATGTGTCTCCCATGTGGTTCGACTGTTGCCAAGCCCAGCTGTGTTCCCAGGTAGCCGCATCAGGTTTCCCATCCCTCCCGGAAGGATGAAGCTGTAATGCAGCCCAGCCAGAGGTTTCGGACAGCGGGAGTGCTGCCCCTGGCCTCAGGACAGTGGTGGGCATGAGGCAACCCGACGCAGTCCCTGTCCTACTTCAAAGGAAAACCTGTAGAGCAGCATGGCCAGAGCTCCAGGTGCTGCCACTGGCCTTCGATGCCTGTATGTGGGTCGACAGTCAACAAGTCCAGCGGACATCCTGGGGATCCCTGACAGGGTCACCATCCCTCCCTGGATGGAAAAGCTGTAACACAGCCCAGACAAAGCTCTAGGATGGCTGTGGATGATGTCCCTGTCCTTGGGTGCCTGTCTCCTATATGGGTAGACCGTCCCCAAGTCCAGTAGCAGCCTCAGAGAGCCCTGGCAGGGTAACTATCCCTTCCTGGATGGAAAAGCTGTAACGCCACAGCCACAGATCCAGGATGGTCGGGGGTTATTTCCTCAGCTTTGGGCCTCTGTCTCCAAAGTGGGTTGACCATCCACCAGTCCAACGGCAGTCCCAGGGAGCTCCAGCAGAGACCCCAGACGTCCCCTGGGGAAAAGCTATGAAACAGCCCAGCAAGAGCTCCAGGATGGCTGGGGTTGCTGCCCCCGGCGTTGGACGACAGTTTCCAGTGTTGGTCGATCGCCCACAAGTCAAACGATGGTCCAAGGGAGCACCAGCAGGGTCCATATCCCACCCTTAGGGGAAAAGGTGTAACACATCATGGCTAGAGCTCTCAAGCGACCAGGGGTGCTGCTCCCAGCCTTGGGCACCTTTCTCCATTGTGGGATGAGCATCCACAAGTCCAGCAGCAGTCCCAGGGAGCACCAGAAGGTTTCCCATCCCTCCTTGCAGGGAATGGCTGCAATGCAGCCCAGCCAGAGCTCGATGACGACCAGGGTTGCAACCCGTGCCCTTGGGCGTCTACCTCACACATGCGTCGACTGCCCCGCCCCAGTGGCAGTATCAGGGAGCCCTGGAAGGGCCCACATCCCTCCCCGGAGAGAAAAGCTGTAACGCTGCCCAGCCAGACACTAGAACGGCTGGGACTGATGCCCCCGGAGTTGGATCTCTGCATCGCACGTGGATCGACCGCCCCCCCTAGCACAGCGGCAATCATGGGACTTCCTGGCAGGGTTTCCATCTTTCCCTGGATGTAAAAGCTGTAACGCGGCATGGTCGGATCTCAAGGATGGGTGTCTGTGCCTCACATGGGTCGATGGTCCCCAAGTCCAGCTGTGATCCCATGTAACACAGCCCTGCCAGAGCTCTACAATACACAGTGCTGCTTCCCTGGGGTGACAAAATTGGTATCAGATCTAAAAGTGGTAGCTCTTTTCACAACCTCTTGTTATTTTAGCACATACATATTCTTTCTTTGGCTATGATTCTCTCAGTCTTCTTTTAGGACTCTCCATGACCTCTGGTTCTCTCAGACCTCTTTAATGTCTCTACACAACCTGTGATTCTCTTTGCCTTCTCTTTGTTCTTTGTTGAAAGCAGGATTTGTAAGTTCATCCAACTTTAAGTGGTCACCACCTTACTAAGAACATACAGTGTTTTTCTAAGTATTCTCGCAAAATACTTCATGTCTGAGTTTGCCGTCCCACAAACACCCGTGGTTCAACATTCCTTCAGCAGCCATTCCTTCAGCAGCCAAGTCTGTAAATGACAACGGTTAGATGTACCTCCATAATAACTATTTTCTGTGCTTTTAATGCCATTCCAGTTTGATAGATGAATAAGCATTTACAATTACTATCTTCTCTAATGGTAGAGTTTCAACATTTTTGAGCATGCTGGCACCTGCAGCCTCAAGTTATCTTTTTAGGGAATGATAAGTACGAACAGACAGAAGGAATACTAAATCTCTGAAAGCCTGGGCCAACACAGTCCATCTAGCTTGCCCCCCTCACTGAAAAATATGGGGCGTTTCTTTAACTGACCCACTTCCCAAATTTAAACTACAAATATTTGTGAATCACTAAACTTTGAAAGCAGTGACCTCTTTGTCCAGGCTCAGTGTTTCAAATGTATGTGACCCTGACTGCCAAACAGAGATGGATATTGCTTTTAGAAAGGGGTTCTTAAGGAGTTGTTCGCAATTTGAAACTCAAAATTCTCAAAGCAACGTATCTCCTGAAATAAAGGCCAGTGCCTTGATTATTTGATGCATAAACAAAATAAAGTGATAGAATCATGTTATAGGTGATCCACTGTCACCTTGGATATTGAAGACTATGATGGAACATTTAGATATGTTCTACTTGACCATTCCTAATACAAATACTGGCCACTGATTGAACAGTGCAAATCAAAGGTTTTATTGAATACTTTATATATGATGTTGTGGAGACAAAAGAATCTTAAAAAAGCAAGCACCGTCAAGACATCCATTGTTCTTTATTTTACTGATGGTCCACACAAATTTGCATCTATAATCGGGAAAACTGATTGCCTTTGTTGGATACATTTTTAAACTGTTGCCAACCTTCACTAACATTTTTGTACATGAGATATTACTAAAGGTGAGATTGTACCTTAATGTTCATCTTTCAGCTTAATAGCAGATCTCAATACCTTCTTACAAAAGATATATTTGATGCCCAGGTGTTGCAATGATGGTCTCTAAATGGGGAGGATCCAGCCATTTTTATTCTGCAAGTTATCAAGATTGCTCAAACACAAACATGTCCCTTTCTATTACTATCTGTATATAGAAGAAATAACTATAGTTGTGGTAGTCACCTCAAACCAGGGCAACATACATGTCAAACATATTTAGGAGACACAAACGAATGATGTGTCCAACTTCTGCTAGTTCAATATTTGATATGGAAAGCAGTACATAGATGTGTTTCTCATTTGATCATGGTTTGGAGAGAAGCTTTTGGAATTACACACCTGGATTAATACACTCAATTCATAATTTCATTTTGCCCATACATTACATTGGTAAAAGGAGATATGTGCTTCTACTTTACTTTGTTTGCTTGCCATAAAAGACATCAATTTACAGCTCATATTCAGCTGGTCTTGTTAGCATACACACCCAAGAAAAATCAATGTGGGGTTTACATGACCTTGAATAAAAAATGATTCAATGATTGCCACATTGCAACACAGAGTGCATGATCTATCACATTTACTGCCCAAACAGGGAAGAAAGGAATGACAGCATGGGCAGTTGAAACTCAGATCATCAATAAACACGCCCCCATTTTGGATAGCAAAGGTTTGTGTTGTGCACAATGTTGGATGCAGGTCAAGATGCAATGATATAACTTAATTGATTTTAAATAAATGTACACCAAGTCATCATGCTGAGGTAATTACCAAAACCATGCACCACATGGAAAAGAGATTAATATACCACCTGAACACACATGTGAATAATCTGAGTTATTGGGTTGACAGGCACCATAAACAAAAGAACAGAGTATCTTAACCTGTAAATAGATAGTTTGAATACAAATGTTTAAAGTTATATTGTAATTATAGGGGTGTCTTAATAAGGGGAAGTATTTCTTCACTTACCATTGCACTATGAATTAGTCATGCCTCGCACATTACTTACCATGCAGACAGATATAATGACAACACAGTGGAAAGCCCATGTTTACATGTAGGAGGATGAGATGGGACCTAGATATAACTGTGTATGTTACTAGATTAAAAAGTTCCACTTCCGGAGTGAAGCTGAGTGTTTTGGACACCTTAGCTGCTCTGATCTCTGAGCGCATCCTTGGCTGAACCTATTTCAAACTGTGTGTCAATCATTTCCACGTTTGCATATGCGCCTGGCGGTGAGAGGCAGTCCTCTTTTCATCTTTACTACTGTTCTTCATAAAGCATTTCCAACAAGCGGAGCGACCCAGAGTGAAGCTGAGTGTTTTGGATATCTTAGCTGCTCTGATCTTTGAGCGCTTCCTTGTCTGAACCAATTTCAAACTGTGTGACAATCATTTCCTTGTTTGGAAACGTGTCTGGCGGTGAGAGGCAGTCCTCTTTTCATCTTCACTACTGTTCTGCATAAAGCGTCCTCCAACAAGCAGAGCGACGCAGAGTGAAGCTGAGTGTTTTGCTGTTTTGGCGATTTGGCGTCCTGCAGCCGTATCCAAATCCTGCTCTTGCTGGGTGTCTGTCATTGTGGCGAAGATGACTGTGTTGATTAATTAGGGTACTTGTGCCTGTGCTGTTTTGCATGCTACAAATGGTGCTTTAGTATAACACGCAAAGAATAGTTGTGAGCAGTGGCGGTGCTGGGCTGGTTTGCACTGCATTAAAATCTCCTTGTTATTGACAACATTCAACAGGCAATTTGCCGGTGAGAGTCTGCCTTCCTTGGACTTTTACACACAGACGGGCTCTCTCTACGATCGGCTTTCATTGCATTCACCTACGTAGCAGCTTGCTTGTCCAATTTCATGGAGACTGCAGGGTCTTGTACCATTTGATCCACGGGGATCTTTGACACTATGACTGGGATGGAACAGGAAAAGGGAGGAGGTGCCGCTCCTACACTTAACTCAGAGCACAAGATCGGGTCTGGAGACAAGCCAGAGGACACAAACGATCAAGCTATTGGGAAACTTAACACGTCTCGAGAGTCATTGTCTGAGTCAGTTATATTACCTCTTGGAGAAGTTCAACATTTCTGCCCTCTTGACATACGGGTTGAGATTATTGCGAAAATGTTCTCCCCTCACAACACCTTGGAGCACCTCCATGACAATGAGTCTCCAGTATTCCTAAGTGAAAGTATTATAAAAAAACTCCATAACCAATAATATAATTCCGGTCGCTCTTTCATCTGAGCACTTGGGTAACTTGGACTCAATCATACCTGATCTTGAAGCTCCTAACAACGGGCCTGTGGAGGGCCTTGTGGAACATCATGAAAAGGAGACGAGGGGTGTAAAGTCAATTTTCTCTAAACCTTATACGTTTGGTTCTTCAAAACAACATAAACCAAATAAGCAGTCTTATCCCTCTGTAGGAGCGTCGATATGAAGCCAAGAGTCTTAACACCAATGTTGCCTCCTTCCAAACAAACTTATTTTTATCCTCTGACAAAGGGCTGTAAACTCCAAAAGTGACAATGGCTTGGCAATTAAAAACTCTAATCCTGACCAAATCTATTCTTCAGACATAACAAAGGACATCCCTGAGTTTCCAGCAACAGTAAAAAGTGGAGCATTGAAGGAAAAGGAAGATACATCTACTCAACCCCTGCCGATTTCTACTTTTAAACATGAAGCACATGAAACTGTTTAAACATGTATTGAGGGTGCGGCTAGTTTGGGTACCACTCCTCAGGGGTGGGCTCCGGAAATTGGGTCGAATGACATCTTGCTCAGAACAGTTCAATGTTTCTGAAAGCATCCAGATAACTGACAAAGATCTACTTTTAGCAACCACTGTTTCAACTATAGACGTCAATATGATTGCGTCTTTCTCTCTAACTATGGCTCCATTTATGAAGCTGTACAAAATTCAGGATCAAAACACCCTTCTGGCTATGTTACATTCTAAAACCTTCTACATTGAAGGCTTCATTACTGCATTAATGGAAAATGAGGACAAAAGTTTGGAAAGATTTACTACCTTTTTAAGAAATAGTCTTGAGCCTTTAATAACAGAAAAGGAAAACAGGAGGGCTTCTTTGCTAATGAATCAGAGAGCGACCCCCTTCTCCCCATGGCTAACAATGAAGATCCTTTCCTAGAAAGACCTGATAGGGAACTGCAAACCTTGCAAGATTCCCCAGTTAAATCCAAGTCTGACTAGGCAAACAACCTTAAAGTACTTAAAGTACTTAATAGACATTCTAGCCTGAACAACACCCTTAAAACAAGCTGTTTAAACACCCTAGTGTTTAAGAAGGTTTAATTTACACCTTACTAATGAATGGAATTGTATCTAGAGCTCCCGTTTAGAATTCTGAGAAGACTTCTACAGCCATGGGACCTCTGGACTCTCAGCTCCCGTAATCTTTTGGAATTTTCTGCAAAATGACAAGTTTCTTTTTTTAACCCTGGTGTAAAAAATGGCACGATCAGCTCGGGTAGCAGGACCATAAGAAAAGAGATGAAAGTCTACTGTGGACTCTGTGTCTCTTTCACACAGATAAATACCTCACTTAGTCAAGAACTTTAAAGATTTTAAAGTCCTTGCAGAACATCCGGGCACCTCCAAGAATAATAGAAGATCGATAACTCCCAGTGACACTTTGTCATGTGACCTTACGGATGAATCTGACAGAAGGATTTCCTTGGAGGATGAACAGATTGGGATGAGCAGATTTGATCCCAGACTAAAATCCAGCAGTTGACTAAAGAGGCAGTGGGTGATAAAATATGCTTGCAATGATTACGGCATAGGAGGCTAAGGTACCCAAGCGCTTGCACCCAAATATGTCAAAGTCAAATGACAACAGGTAACTGTACAGTGTAGGTATTTTGCCTAATACTCCACAGGAACAGAAGTAAACATATACATGGATACAATCACACTGCGCATAATGTCTATGTGTTTAATGCATAATTGCATGTAATTTATTTAACTGAGAGTCAGCCTAACACGTGTTTTGAGCCGTGCTCTTCTTCTGAGGCTTAACATCTCGCTATTCAGTGGATTTTCATAATTGGCATTTTGCCCATATGTTAAAGTGTGCCAGTTCTATATGTTCTTCGCAGTTGTGGCCAAATAATTTAACTCCAAGACTTTTGGCTCTCTTCCACGAATACATCTATTTGTTTTGATGACCTAATGAACCTGTCCACATATTCAGATGAATGGGATGAGGTTTTTTTGTCCAATGATCAGCAAAATGATCCACTGCCTGAGCGTCTGATTGTTTTAGGAACTCGTCACAGTAAGAGAAGTCAATCTATTGTGGTGATTGAAAATGAAAGTAGTGACAAATGTTATATTGTTTTGGAATATCTTAATAGGAGTGGAAAGACTGATCGTGCAATTCCTAATTGTCATTTCAGGGAAGAGATGACCACGCGTGTACACGTGGTTAAAATCAGCCAGATCCCAAAGAGGGTTCCACAACTTAAGAATCTACGTGTTGACTTTAAGTCCTTGGAACAAAAAAGTTGAGAGCTAAATAGACAAGTATCTTGGGGGGACAACAAAGAAAGTTACCATCAGTCCTCCCTTCCAGGTCCGAAGACATATCATATGGATAAGGGGAGTTGGGGCTTAAAGAAAAGAAGTGAGGGTAAGACTGTGTTGATCCTCGAAAGAATTCTAAATTTAAGGGATGACTTATCCCTTAATAGAGAAAATATCCTGAGGCTCTTCCATAGTTTTCCCGCCTTGATGCAAATTCGATCAAAGGACATTGACCTTATTGAATTTCCCGATAAACAAAAGACGGGCAGGGGTTTTTTGCACCTTTGTTCCAACAAAGTTAAAAGTCTATTCAAGGGAGAACTTCAACAACTAACCGTCAGGAGAGTTTCTATCCAAGATAGGGATCGATATACATCAGGAAGTGTTGATAAAACTGCTGAATCAAGAAGACATTTGCTGAAAGGCCCAAGCTGCCAAAAGTCCTCTGCACCCTTGAGAAATTCACCTTTGCCCTCATTAAAAAAAATGAAATTAGTGGTAGAAACCTCACAACATATAAATACGACCAATTCTCAAAATGGTGAGACGCCAAAGCAACAAGATGACTATTGGGATTGGCTTGCTGGAGCATTGGCACAAAAGTCCTAATGCCCAAAGAACGGGGATAACGAGTGACTAAGGAACATTGTTTTTGTCTGTTGGAACACCAGGGGCTTCAGACATTTATTGGGGGAAGGCAATAGGCCTTTTCGAGCTTACAAACCTGGTGTGTCTCCAGGAGACATGGCTAAGGGAAACACTGATACTCAAGGGCTTTACATTTTATTTAAATCCAGTCATTGAAGGCATAAAAGGTGGGCTTACTCTTCCTTTTGAATGACGACTGCAGTCTTAAGGTAGTTTGCACAAAAATCCTTTCTCCTTTAATACAATTTTTGTGGCTCAACAAAAAAATCCTGATGACACTTGTCCATGAGGTTGGCTAATTTTTAACCTCTACTGGAATTCAAACTCAGACATGGCCAAGAACCTCACTGATCAGGTGATGGACGAAATAGACAAAATAAGATAACATCCTGTCCTTGATTAAATCTGCAAGTTCTTCCAGAGCTGGTGGCCCAGACGGGTTAACTAATATGACCCTGAATAAAAAATCCAGAGAAATGGGCATCCTTCATGTTTGACCTGTTTGAAATTATAAAGCTACGGAAGGAAATACCGACTTCATGGAGGTCTTCTATTATAGCACCCATCTTCAAGAAGGGCGATATGTCTTTACCAGGAAACTTAGACTTATCACCCTTCTGGACGTTATGGGGAAGGAATTTGCAGCCCTGGTGTTGAAGCAACCAACTAACTGGCTGCAACTAACTAAACATCGAGACCCGTGGTAGTCGGGCTTTGAAAGAGGTGTTGGAACAGCGCTGCATTTGTTTCTTATAAACCTGCTGAAAATAAGATCTGCACAGAGAAACAGCAAGAAACTATATTTGGCATCAGTCAATCTAGCTAGGGCTTTTGACTTGGTTAATCGCCAAATACTATGCAACAAATTGGGAGTTTAGGGCTGCCCTAGTGACATTTTGGAAGCCATAATGAGTCTTCACACTGGAACTACAGTATGTATAAAAATGAATAAAGCAGGAGATCTAACTGATCCAATCATTACCCTGACTGGCTTAAAAAGGGTTGCCGCTTAGCACGATCTATCTTTAACCTGTATATTGCAGACATTGAAGACTCTTTTCTAGATACTTGATTTTTCCCTACAATTATTTCTGGAACACAGGTTAATAGAGTGCTATATGCGGACAACCTAATTATAATGGATGAAACACCAATAGGGTTGCAGCGCCAACTGGACGCATTATCCAAGTTCCTAGCTGCAAATGACCTAAAGATAAACCCTTCAAAATCGAGTGTATTGATTTTTTGGCAGTAAATCAGGGACGAAAGGGAAAGATGGTTGATTGTTCATTGAAGGATCAAAAATACCAGTGATAACCCAAATGACATACCTGGGAGTATCAATAAATGACAGTGCTGTAGATATCCACCATGAGGTGGAGTTGTAGAGGAAAACAAAATGTTTGGCTGTGCAGGATAAAATCATTAATTAACCGTTTTTGTAAATGTACACTCAGTCCCCATAATCACCTTCTACCGTACAAAAGTAACACCAATATTGACATATGGTTCTGAGAGTTTTCTATCTCTGCACTGGAAAATCTGGAATGCACTCGGAGGACAATTTTGGAGATATGTTTTATGATTGCCCAAATCCATGCCAGTCACTATTATTAAAAGAGAGTTGGGCTTACCATCTTTAAAGTACAGTCTGGAAGAGTCTCTACTTTTATCAAAAATGCTTGGTACCAGCAATTGAAGGAGGATTTAAATAACTCAATCAAGCAATTTATACGGGAAGTGATCGCTTTCTGAAGGAATGGTGTTCTAAATGTACCGGAATATGGAGTAACATTGGCAAGAATAACAAACTTCTAATAGAAAATCCTGAGAGCGTCAATAAAGCTCTATTCGATTAAGATTGGATCGACACACAAGACGCTGTGTCTGAATACAAGTTATACGGCAAACATTGTATGGAAAATAAAAGACGAGGGACTATGTTAACCTCCCTTCAAACGTCTGATTCTGCTCATTCTCAATTCTTGAGAATACGGTTGAACTTGTTAACAACCAAGTATCTGCTTGAGGCAAGGAAACCAGCAGCCAGTAGGGATTACCGATTTAGACTATGCTTGTATCCACATGAATCGCTTTACCATCTCATCATGAACTGCACAGAAATTGAAGACGCAAGAGTACATTTCTAAAATACAGGACGTTAATAGAGTTGGAAATCTGGTCTCATTTACTACTAGGGAGCAGAACTTCAGTGACTTTTCCTTTGTTGAAATTTGTCAAGATTATCTTCACAAAAATTGGAACAACATTCACTCCTTAACGTTCTGTTGATTATGGTCTTATTGTAATAGCTTGTTTTAGTTCTTTTTGAATTTAATTGATTTCTCTTTTTTTGTTAAAAAAATAGCTGAAAGGTTTCAATTAGAAACTAGATGCTAATAAAAAAAATTAAAAGTTCCACTCAAGCTTTGATATGACAGGAACGTGTCACTGGACTCACACAGCACACTATGGCCTCCCATGATACATGCCAATTCAGAGTCTGAGAAGTGAGAATATATAATCCCTGATATGGATGGTTCAAATAGACTCATAACAGCCCATGGCACTCCCAGCGGCTCGCAGATGTCACCGGATGCCGTCACACTGGTGGATATCTCCGAGGTGTTGTGAGGTAAGAAGCCCCCACTGACCGCAGTGCCTCGTACTAGGCCCCAGGCACCCACACAGCATCCCAACCTCCCAGCCTGAGCCAAACACCTGAGAATGCGCACCCGCACTCAGCACGGCCACTCTGAAACCCCCTCCATTCCCTTCAGAAACGTCCGGCTGTGTTCACGCACTAAGCAACATCAACACTCCATGCATCGTGTGATGGCCTGTAATGTCATCACACATCCAGAGACCCTCTAACAGGTGGCACTGTCCCCTGACAAACACTCAAGCAACATAGAGAACACTGTGGCCCGAGTCCTTCCAATTCACAACAATGTATTGTCCACATGTACTCTTGCAAAGCCTGCTTTGCACATGCCTATTGTACCTGATATTTCCAAATGTACTCCTGCAAAGCCTGCTCTGCCCATGCCTAATATTGCCATTAGACAGATGGAAGGGGCTCTCAGCCCCATCTGCGACTACCTCCCCCTCAAAGTCAGGTCTCTGCCAACTGTACCATTGCGCTCCATATCATCTACAGACCTCCAAGCCCAGTGTTAGACTTTAAGGAGACATTACTAAATGCACTCTCAGACAATCTGAAGAAAACCTCCCAATCCATTCTCAGAGGAGACCTGGATCTGGTCTTCAATGACCCCAACGATACCCAGGCAGCCTCCCTCAGCAAAGCACTATCCACATTAGGCTTCACTCAGGCTATCGAAGTACCGACTCATAGGAAAGGTCTCACCCTAGCCTGGGTTGCCCACCATAACTGTTCAATCAGTATCACTGATGTCTCTCCCATCCGCTGGTCAGACCACCACTCTATCTTGTTTGAAATCAAGGTCTCTGAGACCAACTCAAACAAACCCCCCTACCTGCAGCTATGGCCAGAAGTGCCCGGCAACTAACCAAATACAGGCTACCTACTAGTACCAGCCCCCAGGCACCCAGCTCTAACAACCCAGAAATTCTTGCGGAAGCGTTTACAACAATCATCTCGCAGGCAGTGGAAGCTATTGCACCTCTCACCCTGAAAAAGGACACACGAACTAAGCACTCTAAAGCCTGATTTTATAAGGATTTATATGACCTTAGAACAAAGAAAAGGACAGCGCTTTCCCACTGGAAAGCAGACACCAATGACGTCACCAAGTACACCCTCAAAACCATATCAAAAGAATACAAACAGCAATCATTACAGCAAAAGCCTCCTCGTTCAACTCAAGAATAGCGAACGCTAAATCCGATACAAAGGAAATCTTTGCCATCTTTAGGGAATTGTAAACTCCCACTACCCCTCCACCAACGCACCACAAGGATAAAAAGTGGTGCAACCAAATCCATACAGCCATGCTGGACAAACTTACCTTGCTCCAGAAAAATATTCTAGCCCATCAACAAGCCATTAGTCACCAGATAACCTTGACTCAGACTATTACCAGCAATAACGCCCCATCCTTCAAGTTTAAGGATATGAGCGAACAGGAGATTATCCCTCTCCTGAATTCAATCAAACCATCCGCCTACAATGGGGATGCCTGCACTGCTCAACTTATTAAAGATTGTGCCAGCCCCCTTGCCCTCTTTCTCACTGCATTCATCAATGCATCCTTCCAAACAGGCCGCCTCCGCACCAGTCTCACGGAAGCATGGGTACGCCCTCTTCTTAAAAAACTGACCTTAGACCCAACTGCCCCAGGGAATTACAGACCCATTACGACAGTCCCTTTTCTCCTAACTATCCTAGACAAAGCAGCATACTTGCAAATCCAGAGGTTTTTGGAAACTAACAAGGTGCTTGGTCTTAGGCAGTCAGGATTCCGCCCCGGGCACAGCAATGAAACTGCGCTCATAAAAAATCAAATGGACGATGTGAGAGAAATGAGCAAACCTGTGCTCCTTCTGCTCCTTGATTTATCAGCGGCTTTTGACCTGGTGGATCACAATACACTCTGTCACCACCTCTCCACTGCCGCTAACTTCTCCCCTACAGCCATAGCTTGGATCACCTTGTTTCTCCAGGAAAGTGTTATGAAAGTCTTTTCTGACTCAGCCTGAACCCACCCAAGCCTCATTAAATGTGGAGTCCCACAGGGATCCTACATTTCCCCCAATCTCTATAACCTGTTCACCAGGCCACTGTTCCAGATCCTGGATGCCCTGGGCATCATATATACCAACTATGCTGATGACACACAGGTCCGCATTCCCCTTACAGGTGACTACAAAGCCGATAAGGCTACCCTCAACTCAATCTTCTACTCCACAATTCAAACGTGGATGGCAGAAAACTGGTTATGCCTCAATGGGGATAAAACTGAGCTTCTGATAATTGGATCACCAGCCACACTTAAGAAGCTGGATAAACAATACAGCTCCTTTACTATTGACCACTCTTCTATCTAAGTACTGCAAACTGTAAAAACCCTGGGAGTCTACCTCGACTCGGACCTCTCAATGAACAGGCAGGTCAATGCCATTGCCTCAACTTCGGCATATCATTCCAAACTCATCAATGCTTAAGACCATACGTCTCAAAGCCTAATTGTCTTACCATTGCAAGAGCAATATTCGGATCAAGATTAGACTATTGTAATGTCCTCTTCCTAGGTACTTCCAAAAAAAACCTCTCCATACTACAGACAGTCCAGAATAATGCCCTTAGGGCAGCCAAAGGCATCTCCAAAAGGGAACACATCTCCAACACTAGAAAACAGGTCTATTGGCTCCCCATCAAAGAGAGGATAGACTTTAAAGCCCTGGCCATAACACACAAATGCTTCCAAAACCAGGCACCCCAATACTTGGTGCAAAGGGTTGTTAAGCAAGAACCCACCATACACACCAGAACAGCCTATGCTAACAGGATATCCGTTCCTAAAACAGCGCGAGCAGAAGAATCCAGCTTTCCAGTTCTGACAGCAACACACTGGAATGCCCTCCCTCCACACGCCAGGAACACTGTATCTCACCTGGCATTCAGGAAACAAATCAAAACCCTGCTGTTCACCTGAGCCATCCATCAGCATGCCTGACTGATGCTCTCTATAACTACCAGCTATTGCATTCTCCTGTACCAATTTCTCCACTTGTAACTAAGGCAACACTGTTTTTCAAGCTCAATGTATCCAAGAGCTAATTATATTTGTGTAACTAAGATAAATATGTTCATATAAGACAATCTTTGCAACAGTGCCTGGATGCCTGCGGGCTGCTCGTGCGCTTTACACATACACATAAATAAATAAATAAAAATAAAATGAGAAATCACCACCACTGAATTGACAATACTTCCAAAGCAACATGAGCCAAGTCTCTTTTTAGACATTGTTAATATGCAAAGCACAATGTACCTGGTATTTCAAAAGAGTTCAGTAACACACGTGTTGTCACCAAAAAATGTTGCGGGTGCATTTAAAGGCCCCAAACAGAAGTCCCTTTCACATGAATGCCAAGATTTTAAAAACTGAAACAAAAACGGCTTTGCCTTTGTTTTTGTTTTTCAAGAAGTACAATTAAAGAGCCATTTGGAAAGGGGTCTACCTGTCATTACCAATGGATAAGCAGCATTTTAATTTACACAAGAAGGAGATATCAAAGATCCCTGTCACATGGATGTTTAAACATTGAAAACAAAAATGGCCTGCACATGTGTGTACAAATAAAAACAGTTTAAAAATAAAAGTAAAACTAAAAACTATCACTGCTCAGAGTCAAATGTCAGGAAAATAAAACATGATGTGCAGGTTGACCAAAATCAATGTATATTATGTTTCACCTACCAAAACTCCAGTGACATTTGAAGAGACACTTTGTCTTCATGGAAAATGTCAGCCCAAGGCGGACCCTTTGCTGGTTGTGGGCAAAACCTCAGAAGAACATCTCCCACTTCGGGCCTGGATGTCACTTCGCCCATCTAATCACCAAGCACAATAAAAATGTCCTGCTACAGGCGTCTAAATTCAGTTTCTCCAGACCTGCTGACTCTGAAACCATGGACCCAAGAAAAGTCACACTTGGCTGGAGCACGACTCATTTGTGTGGAAACAGGGGAACCCACTTCAAAGAGCAAGCTTCCAGCACGAAGGAGACTGATAAAGCCACAGGCTGATCGAGGGAAAACAAATGCCCAGAAGCTGGAGAAGGACATTTGTCCCACATGAAGATTCACAATTTATTTAAAAGGACTATTATCATTTATGCCTTTTTCTCAGCCATCATAAGGCGGATGGATTTCATTTATGTACCGTTTTTTATGCAATTTCCAGGCGATTTTGGCAATATAAAATTCATCTTCCTGCGACTCTGGGAACGGTAAGGGCCAGTTAAACTAGGATTCTCGCTGATCTGAACATGTGCCAAATGTTAGATTTGGTGAGGGTGTGGAAATTGAAATTTGGGATATCCTTAATAACTTACATATTCATAACTGTTGTGCTTTTAATGGAAACAGCAGAAAAGTGCCACTTGGCCGTGCTACATGATACAGATTTGGTGGTCACCTTATGTGATTCCCCATGATTGGCTGAAACATAAAATATGTTTAGCCTAGCAGTTGCTAGTAACATTATGAAGTTGTGACACATAACTAGTTTTTTTCCCAAAAGTTAAAAAGAGAACAAAGGATGATGGTAAATGGGAATATGTTGCTCCCGACCCCTAAACCAATCCTGACTTGGAGGCTGGGTTTGGAACGAGAGAGAAGGGTAACTGTCCAATCCTAGTTGCAGGGATTATTGCAGGGTCCCTCCCCAAGATTGCAAAACTGGTGATGTTGTTGCTGCTATATAAGAGGGACTGCACTAGGACACACACAGAAAAAGGAGAAGGACACAGACAGGAGGACAGAGAGAAGAGGCAGACCAAGAAGGCCGCTGAAACTTACCATCTGACCACTGTAAGGAGACACTAGAGGAGATTGCTGAGAGTGCAGCTGGGTAGGGCTGTCCTAGGAAGCCCTCAAAGCTGACTGGGTCCTAGGGTGGAGAGGGGGAGGTCATGTGTGAATGTGGAGGGATCAGAGCCCTGCCCTATTTTTCCAGATTGTCCTTAGATGCAGCTGGCTTTCCTGAACTTTAAACAGAGGCTTGCTATGTAAGTAAAACTGAGCCCTGGGAAACCAAAAGTTGGGGGTGTCCGCTTGACTTGAATACCTTCACTGTAGAGTGGGCAGGGGGGCAAACCTGTGTAGATCCTTAGCCTTGTTAACTAAAAATATTAATTTAATGAATTCCCCATTCGGCAAAACACTACGGGGTGAATTTTGGTAAAATTCTAAATTAACAAAGCTCACTTCCCGGTGTGTGCTGAAAACTATAACCTATAAATGAGTTGTGTAATCCTGGTTTCCCAGCTGACCCTGACTTCTTTAAGGGAGAGGGGTGTATTTTTTCTTAAATCAGTCCATCCATTTTATCCAGCTTCTCCAACACTGGTGTTTCAGTAACGGGGGGTCTGAAATCCAGAATTCCAAAAGCAAACCAATGTTTCTATCTGTAGACACTATAAAAACACTATATAACATTGGAATAGTAGGCAAAGTAGGCAAAGAAGAACAACAGGTATGGACAACCCAGAATACATGGATCACATTACAACTATGTGTAAGTTACTCCTGCTTGAAGTTAGCAAAAAGGCAAGATTTTGTTTGAGTTGCACAATATATAAATACATTAAATTATATAAAGAAACTGACTCTGTAATCAGGTGTGCACGTGTTTAGGTCTGGTAAGCCTTCAATTCCATTACTGACCCCTGTGGTTTATTTTTACACGCTCGTGTCTGCACTTTGTAAAGCTTACTCATGGAGAATTAGTGTCAGATTTGGAAAAGCATTTTCTTAGCGGGAAAGTCCCATTGGAAAAAGTCCTTAGAGTTTAAGCATAAAACCACTGTGTTTTCCAGGACATTAAAAGTAGATCCGAATGAAATATCTAAAATATATAAGCACCCACTGCTGCATTAATAGTCATGTATGTAGTCACTTAGTTTTCGTAGACAACATTATTCAACTCAAGCCATCTTGGTGCCAGAGGGGAAACAAGGTGTGTGTGAGCGAGAGAGAGAGAGAGAGAGAGAGAGAGAGAGAGAGAGAGAGAGAAAGAAAGAGAGAGAGAGAGAGAGAGAGAGAGAGAGAGAGAGAGAGAGAGAGAGAGAGACAAACTTGTAGTCAGCGAATGTGAATGTAAAGCTTAAAGGGTAGCTATGTGTTCATCTAATTCCCAAGTGTGTGCAGGAAGGAAGAACACATATCCTCGAGGAGAAGACTTTCGGTGGAAACCACAATTTTAGTTTGCAGATCTGTGTTCTTTTAGGTGTGTGTTTGATGTATTTTTCGAAGTAGCAGGCAGGGCGTTTGCCATAGCAGTCATGTTTGACAATGCTTAGAGCTTTGAACTTAATCCTCTGTAGAATGGGACAATATTGGATGCTTCTGATTGCTTGCTGAAGTTGACAAGGCCCCCTTAATCTGGTATTAGGGTGGGATGCTGCATCTTAGACAAGTTGGAGAATAGCAATGCCCAGAGTTTGGCTAGACCAACATAGATTTTGTTGTAATAATTGTGATTTCTTAGTACTAATCGATACACTTCATTTCATTTGTTTGGACCTGCCTCATAGAGAAAAAGGAAGTGACGTGGATGAAGGAGAAAGGAGGGAAGAAATAAAAGATAGAATTAAAAGTTAATATAAGGTTAAGAAAAGTTAAGACCCTCTGCACCGTCCACAAGGCTTTCTGGGGCTGGCGACCACACTAGATACAACTCTCTCTTCCTAAGCATCTTCCTTCTTGAGCCCTTTGCTCATCCACCTCCAACTCTCTAAGGGTCGCACACTTCTCCAGGCAGAGAGTGGGAGGTAGATCTCTGTCCTTGGCTGGGGTCTCCCTCTGGAACAGCCTCCCTGCCTCTCTCATACTTGAGAACCAAACAACTTAAGGTTCCAGAAGCAACTCAAGACATTCTTTTTTGCTTCTGCTTTCTCTCTATCTCTCTCGTGCTGATTCTCCTGTCTGCTTTACTAACTGATTACCTGGGTGCCCCCTGAACCTCCCGGCGCAAGGCTCATGCACTACCTGCGAAGAGTATCACCTTGAACTGCCTCCGGGCCTTCCACCCACTCAGGGACTGTCTCTCAAACCCTGCAGTCCCATACCACTCTGCACTTACCAAAGGCACTTACAGCATTCTTGCCGCCACACTCTCCACTCCCCCCTCCCACCCTGGAACATCTCCTCTTCCCTCCCCTTAGCACTTGCATGATCTGAATAACACAAGGCTTAGTTGGATTGTTTGTTTTGTCATCCATCTATGTACCCTTTCTTGTCATGTACATACCCTGGCTCCATGTTATTTTTTACAATGACCTCCAGGTCTTGTTTTATTCAATGTACCTTCCTCTGTTCAATGCAGTGTTAGCTGGACCCACCACCCAATTCAGTCACTCTAGAGTGCTCTCTATGCAGTCAGAGTGTGGAGGGTACCACCAGCTGCTCTCCTGCGTCTTTGGCTATGGTGCCTGTCGGATTTCTGACTTGTCCACCCCCAAGTGGGTGTTCACCTGCTACAGCACCGTCGAGGAGCAACTCTCCCACCTCCTACAAAATGGTGTGATGTGTTTCCACCAAGAACTTTTTGATTGCCTGTTTCACTGTCCTCATGAAGCCGCTATGTTTCCTACTCCAAATAAGGTGCTTGTTGATGACGCGTTTTCCCTGAGCAAAAGTTTGGCTGCTCCTGGTGGTTTCCTGACGCCTCTGCACAAAGTAAGTATTTTACCTCCTAATACTACACACACAGTGCACTACGCAACCCTGCAATTATCCCTACACAGGAGCACAGCCAGGACTCAGCCCACAGACACTCCAGTATTAACACACAGCTCTCAGAAGATTAACATCACATTAGAAAGCACACTTACTTCTCTAGCAAGACACGTCATTGTTCCCTTCCAGAGTAAACGTTGTCAACACTTCAAGGTACTACCACCAGATGTTGGATGAAGAAGTATCATCCTCTAGTGTGTAGGCGCCTATTCAGCATCGCATGATGCAAATGTGTGATTACTCCCCCATACAAGCTCCAATGCCTTTTGACTACATGGATACCAGCAACTTTGGGCCAAGATGGACGCGCTGAATGCAGAACTTCCATGTATACCTGGATGCCCTAAGAACACAGGACGAGAAGAGGAAAAGAGAAATTCTTATCCTTTCAGTAGGACCAGTGTGGTCTGTGACATCGTTCATGAACTACCAGAGGATGCAAAAGATACATCTAATGGTCTCATAACATGTTTGTAAGACTACTTCACGCCTCAAAAAAATGTTGACTATGAGAGTCATGTCTTCCAAACCACCAAGCAGCTAAAAGGTGAAGCAATGGATACACTTGTGATGAGACTAATATCACGTGTCAAACATTTTTACTTTCATCGCTATTCCAACGATAAGGCCCTTCATTCTCAGGTCATAGCAAATCCTCCATATTTAGAAAAAAATGACTTAAAAAATCTTGCATTCTAGAAGAAATTCTACATATGGTTTGAACTGTGTTTGCTGTTGATTGACAGATGAAGACAATGGAAATTGGGCCCTCAGGTCACAGGTCACACAAGTCGCTTCCATACTGCAGAGTTCATCGACTCAGACTAGTGTCGCACCGACAAACCGCATGTGCTGTGGGTGTGGCTACGAGTTTCCTCATGAGGGTGAATGGTCAATTGTGCGCTACCTGTGTCGACATGATAATAATTTTCTATGGGTTTGCCAAGCTTCTGGAAACATAGGATCTCTACATACACCAAGGATGGAATCGTCCAGAGCAAGGGTGGACCTCACCAGACCCAAGCACTGGCATTTCATGAGTACACTGTCTCAGTCAAAGGTAAGAGATCGTGGGAAAAACGAAGACAAACAATATAGATCCTCTCGCCTACACCTCTCATCCCTAGAGCAACAGAGGAGTCACAGGTCAAGGAAGAGAGTCCAATACCTTCAGGCGATATTGCCACCTGATGCTGACTCTGGCAGATAGTAATTGTCTCTTCCTCACAGGAGAAGAGTTTATGTCTATGTTCTTGGAAACAGCGCAGGCCCACGATACAGAACAAACTAAATAACGACTCAAAGGAGTTTCTCATAGACACACGAGCAACATTGAAAGTTAAAGGAGAGAATATCACATGTCCAAGCCCCCTCATCTTGGACCCTCAGCAGTTCACATCTACCCGTATGTGTTTCAAACTCCTCTTCCATGCCTGGAAAATGTACAGCGACCAGTAATTACTTTGTGGTCATTACTTTCAGATATAGGCTGCGAAACGAGAGGCTGTTTGAAGAAGAGACACATCAGCAAGGGAGTGCATTTATTATGAACATGTACACACTGCAGAATCTATATAAAGTCATGTAACATTGTGTAAGTTGCAATTCCCCATGTGTGTTTTAATATGCATGCATGCAGCAATATTTCTTGTCGTAATATTTCACAACAATTAATGAACTAAAAAAGCATACTATTTGCCAGTACTTATCAAGCACATGCGTTCGTCACGGTGCTACCCTGTCCTTAAATACCTCTGTTTAATTTACAGATATGATTGGAAAACACTTTCATCAAAATGAGCATACACTGGCAAGAAAATGAACAGATGAAAGATTATACACTCACTATTTCAGGATGCAAAGGGGTTAACTTAGGATCTTGTGATGATAAAAGAAACGGTGATTTGAGAAGCACTCTAAAACAGACTTTGAAATGGCACATGTAATAATGGAAATTCTGTTAATGACGGTGTATATGAATCTTTAATAACACACAGTGATTAAGAGAGTATCTCCACTCTAGTATGCTATCTTCCATCAATGCATGACGGGTTACAATACACGCTATTAACTTTATGTCATTATGACCAGAAGTCAAAATTAGATTTAGCGAACATATGAGATATAACATCGGATTGATTATACATGATGAATTGTATTCGCATAATGTAATTACTCCATTATTGCATTCATCTTGGTTATTAGTTACGTTTGGCATTTGTACAAGTACAATCTGGATAGCCAGCAATGTACTGTAAAAGTGTCCTAACATTATTCAGATGAAGGTTTAACATGGTGAAAGGAATCCAACATTTTACACCATGTCAGTAGTGGAATTAACGTTGTGTTTACCAGGCAATATATTTTATAAAGCTGAATGTGGAAACGACTATGTGCACGCGAATCATGTTCTTTGTGCAGTATAACTGCTCGTGCATCTCTTTCCCTTTGCTGATGGGGAGCATGTACAAGCGGATCTAGGTCACCTGGCCTAAGTCCCACCCTAATTACATTCTTTAAATACCTTGAGGACTTCTGCTTCCGCTCAATGGCACCCTGATGGGAAACGTGCTTCTTTTTGCAACTTTGATTCCTTTGACACTAAGAGAACTCCCATCTATTTACTTTTTCTTGAACCCTAACCTGACCTTACTTACCTTGCACAACTCATTTATTTTGGAGCACCTTGCCAGCCCCAAATATTACCAATGCAGGACGACTGTGTCCCCTTTCGGGATTCCTCGGTTTTGTTTCATTTCAAATTTAGCATAAATCACCCACAGTGAAGTGCTGCAGGGGTACTTTCTATCGATTTTCCCTTTGTTTAGTGTAACATCTTTTTTTACCTATTCAGAGATGCCTAACGCAAACTGGTGGATGTGACCCATGTTCTACTTGTTTTTCTGGTGCACTCCCATGCAACTCTTTTTTACCATGTAATGCAATTTAAAGAACTATATACTCAAAACGGCCATGCCATGTGGGTGAAGCCCTGGCCTTTCATCATCTTGTTCCATGGCTCTCTAACCTGACCCCGCAGAACTGGAAACTCCATAAAAGGTATGCACTTTCACAGCATCTGGCATTCATTCCGAGGCAAACAGCTTTGTATTTCGGACCTGACAAAATGTGATTTGGAACTGTTTGGTCCCAAACAACATCCATTCCAGAGCATATCTGTTACTGTGCAGATGTGGGGTTTGATGCTGTATAGGACTGAATAGCTCTTTCCAGGATTAATGTTGCAGGGTCTTTCAAGTGGTGTGCTCTAGTAGCGCCAAGGCTACATTTTGGATACGAAGTGAAGTCCTGCAGCAGTTATTCAGTTTGTTCATTGAAGACAAAACCTGGAACAAAAGGAGCCTGAACTAAAGACCGGGAAGACTGCTGCAATGAACAATCATTGGCAAAGATGTCTCCTATGAGCCATTGCTGCTCTTGTTGTGAACACACTTCACTCTTGTCAATGCTTCTCCCCTTGCATTGATGAAATCATCCTGTCCTGATTCCTGCACTATAAACCCAGCATCAAAGGATGCCAGAAGGGACCTGGGAACATCCTGTGGGAGGTCCACTGCTGCATCATTTGCCATTCAGATCTAGACCTTAGAGCTCTGCAGGTTGTTGACTTGTGACTCAAGATCATCTCTCCTGCTGTTGCTGCACTCCTTAAAGAAGACAGGCCGTCATGAAGATTAATCTATACAATCACTACATTTCCCGCTTCTGACCGTTCCTGGGCTATGTTGACTGTTTCCCTGCTTCTACTCTGTCCTGGAGTCCTCTTGGCATCGTGGTTCATGATGTGGCTGCTGTCCTGAGGTGTTTGTCCTGTCCACCTGCAAGTCACCCCACAACAGAGAAGATCAGAAACACTGCTGAACAGGATCCAATCCTTCAAAGATGAGAAACCTAGAGTAAGGGGCACATGGGTACTCATCCTCCCACTCCCGCCATAGAAATTGTATGGGTTGAAAGTGTAGGGAAATCTATGCAAAACAAAAATATGAAAAGCAAACGTTTACATTTAATAATCAAAATCTGATATGCAGTCTGCACACAGCATCTGAAAAAGACATATGCAAGGAAATGTGCAATGTTAGCAGCCCATCTACAACAACAGGCACAAAAAGGCATCACTTCATTTACAAGGAAGAATCCAGCAACCTTTTGTTAACTGGATACATTTTGTTTTCTAAAAGTACAACATTATATACCAAAGTGAAACACTGAATTGGGCCCTGGATTGAATCTGTTAACCTTTACAGGACTGAGAATCAGCTTTGTATAGAGCAACATACAGAGATTTTAGAACAGTAAGCATTTTGACACAGGTTTGATTGTAAAGAAATGCATGATGTTGCCCTGTTTTGGTGGAAAAGTAAAATCAAGGGGAAAAATAAAATGACAGCAAACACTGCATTTGTGAATGAAACCTGCTTTGGGCATGAACAGACAAACAGAATCCCATCCCCAGCCTCATCAATGCAACTATTGGCTTGCTTTTCCATGGGAAAATGTGAGCACTGACTTTGAAGCTGATCAAAAACGCTAACGCTCTTGAACTGAAGAAAGGACAACATGTTTTGCTTCTGTTCTCAAAGATAGATTGTGCAGGGCAAGACACATTCCTTCCAGGAGAAGGATATGTTCACTTTTGGAGACTTTATGTCTGGCAAAAGGTGATGGGTCCTACTAGGTCCTAAAAGGTCCTGCCAACAACTGTACTTTCAAAGAGTTTTTGGACACTTTCACCATGACAACCAGCATCCTATGCAGTCATAAATAGCCCAGCTCTCAAATGCCATACAACATTAAGTAACACAAGATGTTCAGTGTTAAGGTAGAGGGTCTGGAGATGTGACCTCATATTTTGTAAAATTAGAAAAAAACTTGCCTTTTGAATTTGACATATGGAATCATATTTCTGTTTATGACTTTTGAATGAAATTTCATGCAGTTACTTTTTTTGGAATTGTTCACGCTGATGTATTTAAAATGATATATTTTTGGATAATTATGTTAATTAAATATATAAGGTAGATGTTTGCGCAGGAATGACGCTCAACTGTGATTCATATAACGTAGCGTTCGTGCTGGCGGGCCATTTATTTTTGAGAGGGGACTGGAATTATTGTGTATCAAAGAGCAAAAGACACAAATCTGTAACACATACATCACACGGGGTGCCGAAATCAGACTTGTATCATTTGATTCACCTGAGTGAGAACAATCTGATGAATCAATTAGTATCATGATCACATGTGATGTTTCAGAAAATTACAATTGTTTAATGTAGAAATCTCCAAAATGACATCACATCACATGGAAGGGAAACTGGTTTAAGAAGTGACTCCCATTAGACTACCCTCATCTTTAATTTTGCCCAATGAGTAAGGAGGAGATGGTTTACTGTGATTTCACTTTTGGAACACTGTCCAAAAACATACTCTGAACAATTAGATTAGAGAAATGATACACACCTATTAAGGTAGTGTATGAAGTTAGCAAAGGTCTTGTGCACATGCTACACTTCATCCCTACTTTATGTGTCCCAGAATTGTAATTAGTTGTATAAAGTGAACATTTGATATTTGCATATGCAATTTACTGCAGTGTGCTTGCTTTCCTCTATTGGTACTATGGATATAACAGAGTGTGTGCCCCTGCCGTGTTCATCCCACAAGGCATGCAATGTTTGGTTACAGTGTGTATACTGGAAGATCCCCTGCCTTCTTCTCTGTGTAATGATCAAACACAGATGAAGGTTTCTTATAGTTCAAAGGATAACTCACTGTGTTCATACCTAGACAAATATGTATTACGTAATTCCTTGGTTACACCACCAAGTAGACTCCTGGTATTAGTGCTGAACCACTCCAGACAAAAAGGGAAGGTTAATAACTGCTCAACATTTTCATGCTGTTAAGTTGCTCATTGAAAATGACAAATGTACACTTTCACACAGTAATACAATAGAAATACCACTGAAGGGAAGATAGAAAGTATATATTCTCTTTACAGGTGATTTACACAAAGGAGTTTTCTAGAACGCTGCTTAAAATTTTGAGATTTAGTAAGGGGTGGTATCTATTTTCAATACAGTGAAAATAGAGAGATTTAGCTAGGCAGCGAAGATCAGAGTAAATTTGACTTTCTATAAAATTACAACTTTATCATGAGGCAAATAAGAAACCCTAAAAACACTATTTTAGAGAGCTCTGTGCTCCAAACATGACTATTAAAGCTAATTCACACAAAGTTCAATGTGTTTAGAATCGAGAGATATGTTATAATCTCATTAGCTCAAATTGTGGTCAGACCACTTTTTAATTAAACTCTTTTCTGTGTAAGAGACAATAGATACCGCTCTTCCAATATTGGCAGCACTGCATTTCAGGCATAGGTCCATCGTCGGGGTAAGAAATCCCTGTCCACAGTGTTTCTACTTAAATCTGAGCCACTCTATTCACTGCCAAATAAGATTCCTGAAGTATGCAACCCAAAAGGATTGTGCCTCTAGATTCTTCACTAGATTAAATGACACATTTTACATCAATAACAGCTTTATCCTGAGGCCCACACACTTTTCAATGTATGGTGGATCTCCACTCAGGGTAAATGAAATGCACAGTGGTGGTGTGTTTATTACAAAAGCCTCTATTTCTGTAAATGTATCATTGGTAATGGAGGTGTCTAGTGTATTCATCATCAGGATAATCACCATTGAAATAGAAATTTCATAGATTCAGCATTGGTGTATATGTAGAGTGATTGAATTATTTATATTGTATTAATAAATAGACCTACTGTGCAACCCTGTGCATTTCTCATCCCGATAGGGGATAGAGGCTGCAGGGAATCAATATCATTACATTGAGGCTCCCAGGTTCATTAAAAATGTTATTCAATGAATACAAATGTGTGTGTGCCTGATTTGGGGTAGGTGGATAATTCCCTTGAACCAGTTGTTGCCTGATTAAAACATCCTGGAAAAGTCCACAACTTAACACTTTTTTGTCTGTCTGTGATCAGTAGAGTTCTTTCCAAGGATAGCCCCTAATGCACCCAGGGTAACCCCTAGTGTGGTATTGTGAAAACCTATGATGATTTCCTTTTATTTCCGAAGGTGCTTATAATATAATATAGCAATTGATCAGAACATCCTTGAAACCTACAGGTTGAGGTTCACATAAGAAATCCTCTTAGAGGTATTTGATTGGTACTCCGACCTATGTATAATGAAAGCATATGACACTCAGTATAAGTGTGGACATGTCTGTACGCCCCTGGAGAAGTTCATGAGAAAAAATATAGCAGTTTCATGTAGAACGTAACATGTTGGGCAAGCGTGAAACAAAGTTCTGACATTAAGCATCTTAAACAACCAACTCAGGGGTTCTGTTTGCTGTAATAAATGATCAACATTTTCAAATGTATTTAAGCATTGATTGTATTATTATAGGATGCACTTTAGGTTGGTATGAATGATGCGAGTGTGGTGATAGAGGGCACTGTTTATGATATGAATGTTTGTGTATTACAATGATATAGATGTTTTTGGACATTGCTTATGAACTTAAAGGAAACACATTTATTTATATAATCATGAAATCTCAAAACTGAGTTGTTTAGAATTTCACATTTTAGGGTCTATTGAATAAAAGAACATTTTTTGTACAGAACACAGATGGGTGGTTGGGCTTTTTTTGGTATTTTTAGCTTTTAATATATATTCTTTTACTAGCCCGTTGGCTTGGCTAAAGCGTATACAGGGGATCTTTTGAGAATTCCTACTTCCTTATTAGCCAAAAATCCAGTCAAATCTGATGCTTCTCATGGTGGCAGGCATTGCATTTGAGAAGGTAGGGATAGAAATAATTGATCCCCTTGATGACCCTCTCACAGCCTCAGGCAATAGGTGTTCCTCGGCAGTTGTTGACTATACAATGTAATATCCCAAGGCCATCCTTCTAAAAAGAGATACTGCAAAGTTTCATAGCCTTTGCTGGCCATTTGTACACAAGTTAGATTCCCTGAAGAGGTTTTTGACAGGGAGACATGCCTTCATGTCTAAACATATGCCTATATAAAGGGAAAGTGGAAAGAATGTGCAGTTTCTTACACATATTCCTCAGTTAACCATCCACAGACTAAGGGCCTGCTAGAGATATTAAACAGGGAATTAAAGAGCATGTTGGGTGGACTATAGGAGCTCCTTAAGAGGAAGTGGCATCTTCTCCTCTGATGTATCTTGCTTTTTTACAGATAGGTGCCGGAATAATTGGTTGGCTTCATCCCCTTTGAATTTTTTTTTAGAAACCCAGTACAGGAACCAACCGCTGGTGCTAGTGAAGGAAGGGTGGGGTACCCCCTTCACCTCACCAGTCACACATTTGGTAGACTATGTGTTGGAACTGGGAAAAGGGATGGCACTTTTGATGGCTCAATCAAATGATATACAGCAGCCTTGTCAAACAATGGGATGGGTCTCTTCTATCATCTATTCTCTCGAACAGCAGGTTCATGGGATTCATAGGGACCTGGATCCTATGAATCCTACAGCCATATAGGGTAAATGGACAGGTCCTTAACACATTGTTGAACACATTGGCTAGGTCAGCTTGTTAGTGGACACGGGTCACCCACATGAGACCCTCACAGTTTTACACATAAATAGACTGTAGGTTTCTTCCGTATGTATGCAAAAGGAGCCCTGCTCGTGGCTTCAGACAGGGAGGAATGAGAAAGTGTGCCTCTTCCACACTTAATTCAGGGTAGCTTTTCCGATTCAACGCCAATTTCAATAACTCCATGTTTGGAAACTCGGTATCAGCATGCCATTGATACTGGAGAAAGTGTACATAATAAGACTAGGGGCTATGTAATGTCATAATAAATCAGGATTCACTTCGAGACAGAGGTCAACAAGAGGTTGGATCTTGGGAGATGGAGCGTTCCTCTAGTCCAAGGTTAGTGCATTGTTTATGGCACCATAGGTAAGATCTACACATCTGATACTACATTATAGGGCTCTCAATGAGGTCACCAATGCAGACACGTGTTCTTGGCTCTGAAAAGTACAAACAAGCTCATTCAAACTCACCACTGGATACTGCCAAATATCCATGTCTAAGATTGTAAAGGAGAAGACTGTATTCTCCACTCCAGACGATCATTATTTATTCAGATTATTTGGATTAATCAATGCCCCAGCAACAATTCATAGGATAATAAATCATGTTCTGAATGTGTTGCAAGACTTTTGCATGGCATACTTTTATGATGTTGCAGTCTTCAGCTCCACTTGGGAGGATCATATTGAACTCCTCAGGAGAGTCCTGCAGACCCATTTGAACATAAAGGCAGATTGGTCAGGGTTCCATGGTCTAACTTGGGCATGAGATAGGCGGTGGCAAGATGCATCCTCTACCCTGCAAAGTACAAGTTGTAAAAGACTGTGGGACCCCCCACAGCCCAAACGAAGGTGAGGGATGTTTTGCACCTCACTAGCATTACAGCCATTTCCTGCAGTCTATGGTACCATAGTGTCCCTTCTTACTGTACTCCCCACCTCCAAGAAGCCTCAAAAGATGATTTGGGCAGGGGGTGTGAGAAAGCCGTGCAGGTACTAAAGGGATCATTCAAAATCTGTTGATCGATTAAAAGTGTTCACCAATTTAGAAAGGAAGTCAGGGAATTATCAGTCATGGCTGAAATCTTCTCTTGATCGTTTTACCATAGATGCCAATCTCATATATTGTAGACACCTCAACAGATGGAGTTTTCCCATGTAAAAACCTTCCAAAATTGCTTAATGATCAGACTACATATGCCATCAATACCCTTCAAAGTTGCATGTTTGGAGTCAGTAGAGTCCCTAGTAACCCATATCGTGTTGTCCTGGAGGACATTGGCAAGATACCATGTGGATTCTTTTGCACAGCATAAAAACAAAAATAATCAACACGCAACACACTCACTTTCATTATGCATTCATTAATATGATATACTTCTGTTGTTACCAACTTTTGTAAAACGCTAAATGCTTGTAGACATGAGAACTCTACTTGAATTTTTTGAGTTATTGTCAGACTAAGAAAAAATGCAAAACATAACAGTGACCAAGATTGAGGAAATATCTGAACAAGGTGCATTATTAAATGTTTCCAAAATTGAGAGGGATTTGATTGAGCTCGCAAAGCAAATGGCGGGTGATTTTAGATGTGGCCAATTTGTGGATCGTGAAAGTTTGACTACGATATTTATTTTAAGTTTAAACTTAGGAACAACCATCAGATGGTTATCTGCTGACATCAGGTACCATTTTAGGGAGTATCACATGAGGATAAAGTTCAATTAGAGGGTTTTTATTGGAACAATATTTGTGTGTGAAGATTTTATTTTAAAAATGAATTCAAGCCTGAATTGAGAAAACAGTGGAAACTGTGAAGGATAGGGGTGATCTGGACAAAAGGTGTGGCATTCATTACTATCTGATCTACTGTTTTGTGTAGGACTTGAAATCTGGTTATTTTATTTCTCCTCTTTATTACAAGTTTTATAATAAACACACAATACTGAGATATGGCTGATGAAAGTGTCATTTACAAAATAATTAGCATCTGAAGATTATCCTTATTGTGCTATAGTGTGGAAGGTGTACTCAATCTATAATAACACACATATACAGTGTAGAGAAGGAGCTAAGTACCCCCACCTCAATCATCTTGCCCACAGCACCTGCATGTTGGATGCCGGAGTGTGAAACACGTTTGGTACCAGTGAAAATACTGATACCAAGGAGAATCTGGGAGGCAAGGTTCCCATTAAGGAAACCATACCTGCATACAAGACAATATGATGGTCGTCCGAATGAAAATCCGGAAGAAACAGGATGATTGAATGATGAAGAAGAATGGTGATGTCATCACCATCACCGTTATATAGAGCAAAGCTGACATGTAAAGGAAGAGATGCAGAGACTAGAGGATGTAGACAATTCTATAAGGCATCAAGAAAGTATCGAGATAAAGCACATCTTGGGATCCAGAGGAAACTTATGCTACAGAAGTGATAAAGAGATGGAGCTAGTTCACACGTATACGCATGCAAAGAAACACAAGCAAATGAAGTATTTTTAAAGGCTAGCTAATTACTGAATAGATTGCGGCAGTCGCCAACATGAATACACAATATATTACACGACCCGCGGTAGTGGGTGTGTAGTTATGATTAAGTTGCTAAACCCATTGGAAAACAACTTTTTCGGAGGCTTATAACTTCGTTCCCCCTGAGGAATCCTCACCAAACTTTGCAAAGAAAGTATATGACCCGCTCTGAATTGCTTCAGCAAGTTTGTTGAGGATTCGTGTAGGGGGCAAAGTTATAGGGGGTCCCACATTTTTTTTCTTCCATAGATTAATGGGGAAAAACTTTGCGCACAGCTACAGGTCAAACGCCTGGATGGATTTTCACCAAATTTGTTTGGTGGAAATCCGACCAGTACTTTTGTTGCAAAGAACTGAAATGTACGTCTCAAACAATTAGTGGGATCTGGCTCCGCGGACCCATTTCCCTGTTTGCTCCGTGTACAGAAGGCGCATTGGCTTGCAGTATTCTGTGCTGTCGATGAACTTTGGACACGGCCGATGGTTGGCTGGATAGAAGCGTGCTGTGCATCAAAGCTTTTTGGGAAATGCCACCATGGTGTATCTGAGTATGGTGTGTATGCCAAGCCCCTAAGGCATTGTGTAAATGGCTGGGCCTCCTGTATATATCTGTGTGGCAAATAAAAGTAGTCATATCTGCCTCTGCTACGGTGTCCCATTTCCCTGTTCGCAGCGTGGCAAACATTATGATTGCACTGTAGTGTGTGGTGACGTCTTGTGCTTCAATAGTTGTTGATAATGCTGGCATGTTGTATCTGAGGATAATGTGGTAGTGAAAGGGCCAGGAAAACATAGTTTATGGCATCTGGTGATGGGAAGAAGGGATCTAAAGGGTAGGGGAGTGAGAACTGCTTCATGTGATATATCTCATTAGAAGAAGATGGTGGTGTGCCAGCGGTCTCCGTGCATACTAAGCCAATGCACGGTTACCTCAGCAGGCAATAACCTTGTGTGGTGATTGCAGGGAGCCTTTGTTGTGGCTTGACAGCTCCAGCGGCAATTTCTTTGTGTGATGAGTGGTGGCAGGCAGAATTGCAGAAGTGGAGCGCATTCCACATCATATGAGCTTTTAAACAAAGCGTGTACTATGGTGTGTTGTTTGTGTTATGTCCGTAGCCCCTTCGATGCATGGCTGGAGCACTTGCACAGAACAATATGTCCACTGGTTGAAGAGCTATGTCCACTGGGTGCAAGTAAGTGTCACATTGTTCCTTTGTGTGTGTGATTTGGCTGCATTGCAGACATTGTTGGTTGTAATGGGTGTGGTGATTGTTAGAGCATCGTACAGTTGTAAGTGTATGGGTGGAGATGCTGCAGTGAGCAGTCGTGCAGTATGTCCACAGGGTACACTATTGGAATAGTGTACATATAGACAAAGTTACGGTTCAACTGGTTCTCAGTCTTGGAAGGATATCTGAAGGGGCAACCTGTTCGCCTTAGAAGCAAGACGACACAGAGCAACACAGGTTCGATCCCCGGGTCTTGGTATTAAGCGCGTAATAAATAACCTATCATCATATCTCATATGTACCTGGATAGTCTGCATAGCGCAGATTATTAAGTGTTGCAGTGCACTTTGCAGTATTGCTTGTATGCACGTAGTAGTGTGTGGAGAGCAGGAACAATGTTGTGAAGATTGTGCTGTTTAGTTGGCATTATTACAATGGTTTCTGAATGGAAGTGCGTGGACAATGCCAAACACTGTGGTATGTTTATGCATTACGGTAAGTGGAACATATGTGCTTGAATCCCTGCTTTAGGGTGCAGCGGTTGGGTAGAAATGCAGGTGCCTATGTTACCTTTCTGAATTGTGTCACATGCCCACATGTTCTCCTGCATGGCTTTGTTATGTTGTGGTGGTATGGGCAAGGCATACACTGTTGAGTGCTTGGCTGAAGTTGCACAATAGGGAGCCACATGCCACCATGTGGGTTTCCTATGGAATGGCCCTTATAAGCCCCTTGCTTCAGGGGGTGCTTTAAGATATTGCAGCATGAAAGGACGTCCTCAGCAGCACACATGTAAACTATGGCTAATTTACACAGCCTCCTCCATACCATTCAGCACACCCAACACAACGTTATGCAGCCATGCATGGAAATATGTGCCCAGGGTGAAAGCTGGCAGCCTCAGTTGCAGATGGGCAGTGTACTGTACATGACATGAGCATTTAAACATAGCGTGCACTATGATGTGTTTTCTGTGGTGAGGGCCTTGTGCCTTGCATGCATGGCTTGAGTGTGAAGGGAAAAATGACTTTCCCTGCTTTACTGGGGTGGAGCACTCACTGTAGCTGGAAACACGCATTTGCCACATCCTTCCCTTTCAAGGATGGTGAGCATGGAAATGGAACTGTGTGATTTACCCAATCAGGTGTTGAGGGAGTGGTTGACAGGAAGGGGTGGTGATATCATTCCCCAAAAGTCGATGCAGTGAGGTTGGTAGAGATGGAGAGACACAGAGTGCTCATCGTGGGTGATGCCTTTGTGCAAGATCTGCACAGGTATGCTGTGGAAAGAGGTTTTGCTGCTAACCTTCAGTTGGAAGGAGTGGAGGCTTTTCGGGGCACAGTCTCTGAGTGGGGGTGCAGTGCATGTTTCTCCTATGTACATGTGTGGCCTCTGTCGGTACTGTTGATGTCGTCATCGTGCATTTTGGAGGACTACATTTGGGACACATGTCGTGCTCACGTTTGCTCCGTCACCTCAAGAAGTTGATGACAAGCAGTGATGCAGATTTTTCCCACTGACAAATGATTTTCTCAACCATACAACAAAGAGGAGCATGGGACCATGCAGCTGTAATTTGTCCACAGCCAGAGGTTGGGAGGTGTTTCATAAACAGAAGCATGTCTGACTTTCTGTGTAGTGCTGGGATATTCTGCACCAATTATGAGAGCATTAACGAGCAAGATTTGCAGTGGTTTCGAGGAAATGGCATTTTTTTACCTCCATTGGCAATGCTGTTTTGTTTGCCACTATGCACGAAGCGTTGCAGACAATCCTGTAGAAATGCAAGAGAAGCTTTCACCTTCAGTCGATAAAAATGTCAGGAGGAGAAGCAAACAGAAACACATCGAAAGAGATACAAAATAAATAAAATGCAAGCACATACTTACCAAAAACAGGACAAACAAATAAAAGAAAAAAACACATCTTTTCAGAGACAGTACTAAATCCCAATCCCTCCTACCCCTCCCTAGCACAAAAACTCTGTGGATTCTGCAGTAGTTTCAGAATCACACGGGCCACATCCAGCAATTTGCAGGATGGGAGCCATGGAAATGGGATTGTGGAGACTAAGGCATTGCTCAATAAGGTTTGTGGTGTGTAAGCAAAAACTCTGGCAGAAGTTCCCTATGTACAAAGAAGTGGAGAAGCCTATGGTGGAAGTGTGCAAGGTAACGGCCAGGCATCCATTTTGTATGCATGCAGTGCATGCACTTGTTTGAAGTTGGTAACATGCATTCAGTGGTGCTTTTGTGCAATATTCTTTGAAACAATTGTCGTAAGTGTGGTACTGTGGAAAAAGAAAAAAACCTATGAAGTGTGCAATGTAAGTGTCAGGCATCCTGTTGTAATGAATGCAATGTGGATATGATATGATATGATGTCAAATTGTATGATATGCCATCTACAGTGCACCTATACACTAGCTGTGCAAGGTGCAACAAGGCAAGGGAGGGGGAACAGAAGGGAGACAGAGACAACAAACCGACTAGGCCAGTTGGGACTCAGATCGCCAAAGTGCATGGGGAGAAGGAAGTGAAAGGCCAGTACATGGGAAGAAGAAAAAATAACAAGAAGTGAAAATACGGCCCGATGGTTGCAAGTGCAAGGATAAGTGCAGACATCTGGAGGTGGTGAAGCTGTTAGGGATACAGCAAACAGTCCCCAAGTGAGGGGTTTGCCAGAAAGGCAGTGCCAGGGGTGCAACTGGCTGGGGGGGTGGACCTGGGCTGCCATCAGAGGGTGACCAGGTAACCAGTGCAGAATTAGTTTCAGCAGTATGTCAGCAGGGAAGAGGAGGAGTAAATGAAGAGGCAAATAGAAACATTTTCAGTTGCTTCCGTAACCGGCGATGGTTCTCCTCAAGTTCCAGGGAGGCAGGGAGGCAGGGAGGCTATTGCAGAGGAAGGCCCCAGACAAAGAAAGAGATCTACCACCAAGTGGTTGCTTGTAGAAGCGAGTGGCCATGAGGGAATTGGAGGCGGATGAGGGAAGAGCTTGAGCATGCATATATTTACAAAGTGACAGTTGCAAGTATTGAAGCCCCAGGGCCCAGAAGGCCTAGTGCATTATGAAGAGGGTTTTCACCGTATTGCTCGCAGGTACTGTGAACCAGTTCAGACATTTCAGTCCTGGAGAAATACCATCCCTGTGCTTGAGGCAAAGGACAAGGTGCACAGTCCTCTCCTGGATGAGTTGCAGAGGGTGTAGAGTGGAAGGAGCCACATTTTGACCAAGGCTGTTGCAATGGTGTAGCCTACAGAGAACCACAGCTGTGGAGACAGTGAGGTTTTCGGACCTTGCTTTACGTTACTAATATACATTCATTGCTGGTTTTGAAGCCACATTTTTACAATTTATGTAAGCCATGGGTTAGTGGTGAAAACAATACATACTATTGTCCAAAGGAAAGAAGGGAGTTCCTGTTGCAATATAACAATGGGTGATATGGGTAAATGGAAACGTTGCAAGCATATGCAATTGACGTGTCACTTCATGGCAGTGGGTGGCAGAAAAAAACAGTAACATTTTTACGAACGTAATGGACACTTAATGGCACATACCATGCGCACAGGTACTTCTAACGGAGTTGTAGAGTTGTAGACATTTCGCAGAAATAATATTCGTACCTCCAGTTTGTGGTGATGGGTGCTCACGTGGATGAATGTTGAGGCCCACATTTTGCATTATTTTACTGAACTTTCTACTGGACGTGCTTTACAATGAAACACCAATTGGAGGCTTAATGTGCAACGGTACATATGAAGTGTCGTACAGAAGTGACAGTGTATGATGCTAACATCTTGAATGCCATTGGTGGATGCATGTGTGACTATTTACCAGTCCCCAATGAGGTAATAATGGACAAGAAATAGTTCACAGGGAAGAAGGAGTCCTCCTGCTTTACTGGGGTGAGGCCTTTGCAGTACTTGGGGAAGCGTACGTGCCACATTCTGCGCTTCTCACCATGATGGCAAATGAAAATTGAACTGTGGGGAATGTCCAATCAGTTGCTCAGGGTGTGCCTCACAGGATAGGGCAGCAATAGGAAGAAGGAATCCTTCTGCTTTACTGGGGAGTGGCCCTCGCGGTACATGGGGAAGAGCACTTGCCACATTCTGTGATTCTGCGTTCCTCACCTTGCTGGCCAATGGAAAAGTGACTGTGGGGATTGTCCAATCAGTTGCTCAGGGGTGGGTAACAGGAAAGGGCAGCAATAATTTTTTTCATTACTTTGTGTAGTGCGGCTGGGAAACATGGCAAGACGCACCATTTTCGTTGTGGGTGATGCCTTTGTGGAAGATCTGCTCCTGTATGCCCTTCAAAAAGGCTTTTGTGGCAATTTCGATTTTGAGGGAGTGGAGGCTTTGTGGTGCTGTGTTGAAGCATGCTTCTTCAGCAGATTTCTTGTAGAATATCGACGCATGGCCACTTCTGCAACTGTACATGTTGTGGTCGTGCACTTTCCATGCCTTGTTCCCGTGTGTACCGTAAACTGAAGATGATGATGAAATCAGTGAAGTGCATTTTTACCACTGCCAAGGTGCTTTTCTCATGTTTACCACTGAGAATAGAATGGGACTATTCCAATGATTCCTGTCACCAGCCAGAGGTCGTGAGGGGTCTCATGAACAGAAGCATCTGTGACTTCTTGAGTGCTGCTGGGATGTTCTCCTGTGAGAATGAGAACATTGGTTCACAATATATAAACCTTTTCAAAGCAAATGGCATGTCTTTGTCGACCAGTGGCAATGACATTTTGTTTCACAATCTACAGGCTGCACTGAAGACCCTATTGTAAGAATGTGAGCTGACGTACAAAACACAAAAATAGTTATAAAAAACGCAAAGAAGGTGTTTCGATAGAAGCAACTTTTTATTTTAAAAAAGGCCCTTTTCAGAGCCGCCACAACTAACGACATCCCCTACCATGGTTGAAAGTTCTTCCCCTGCTCCCATGCACGCACAGCATGAAAAGTCTGAAGACATTGCAATAGTTGCAGAGTGGCACATGTTAGATATACCCCTTTTGCAGATGATGGCCATAGAAATGGGCCTTAGGGGCTACAGGATTGGTCAATAAGGTTTCTGGGTGTTGTGTGTGCGCACAGACTGTGGTACACAGTGTAGTTGTCGACAGAAATACAAAGTGTGCAGTTATGGCTGTGTGTTTCACGAGCCACAGCGTGCAGGTTTTGGGGGAGTTTGAAATACATTGATTGAAAGTGAATGGAAAGCACTGTGCAGTGGCTGCTCATTTTGGATTTTATCATGTGGATGTGTAGTGCTATGGAGTACCTACAATGAAGTGACTGATTTTGTTTTGTCTGTGTGACACTTTGGTGACGCGCAATAATGCCGACATTAATGTTGTTCATTGTGGAGGGGAAATTGCACAGCATGTTACACGGGTTTAAGTGCCATTTGCGATGAAGGAGGCACTTGCCCAGGTCATGCGTCTGTTTCCGATCTCCTGCATAACTTTCTATCGCATTATGCAGACACCGATGTGGCTGTGCTATTTTTCATTTGGTCCACAAAAGGAGAAAGTGCAGTACATTGCAAAGAAGTCTATTTGTGCCTTTTCCGCGATATGTGCCAATGGCATACTTCACACATAGGAATATGATTTCTAACAGCACAATCACTTTTCCCCAGAAATAACGTTCATTTTACTATTCATGCCAACCCGATTTCTGCAAACCCTATCCAAATTGCCTTGGTGCGCTTCTTGAAAGTAGTGGAATCATTTTTGTAGTAAGTGTTTCACACTGAAACTCTTCAAAACACTCTGCAACACCTAAAGGAACCTCTTTTTACAGCTAACCCCTTTCCACCGGATTCAACGAGAGTGTTTTGCATAGTGCCACGCCTCCCGCCTTGCATACGTTCATTGGCAAATTCATTGTTCATCTCTGAAAGGAGCTTTCTTATTTCCCCTTTTTTCCTTTCCCAGTTAATTTCCATTTATTTTGGTCTTCTAACACACGTCACAAAATGAACATCAGGAAAGGCCTGGTGGGGTAGGGGCAGCACCTGCATGGATACCATAAGGGACGTGCCAAGAGACGGAATTATTGGTTGGTCATCACCTACATAGGTGCCAGTTATTGTCATGCTCCAAGACGTACCCTTCCCACGCACTTCCAAGTAACTTCCCTCTGTAGAGTAGTGCATTGCAGTACATGCACAATACAATGCCCTTTGCCGGGTAAGGGTCTGTAGCCTGGCCTATAGTCTGCAAGGATGTTTTAGATCTCCACTGCCCTGTAGGAGTGCCCCTGTTGTTGGACGCAGCAGTTGTGGAAAATGCTGTACATTACATTACCCTGCTACATTGTTGGCAGGGCGGTAGACTGCCCACTGGTCCCTTGTGCTTCCATTTCAGCTGTCATCACATGCAGTGCAAACACTTCATGCTCCGCCATTAGCCGTAGGAGTAGCATTTCCGGAGATGCATACATTCTGAATTACAAGAATATTTACAGCAAAGCGCAACACAGCTTCATTATGTGGAGCAGGAAGACAATTATTCAGCACAACCCATGCAGCTACAGTACTTTTGTAACCACCACGGACATTGTTTGTGCTCTGACCATTCTGCTGTTTGCTTACTTGCCTTTACATGCACTAGTATGTGCGTGACCAAGGTGCACAACCTTTGCCATTTTGCAGACTCACTATAAACTGTCCCATCTGCAGTTACATGTTTTTTTTCAACTGTATGACCCGCAGGTGACCTCTTGACAATTCCGTCACAGTACTCAGTGCAGAGACAGTGTGTCTGTTTCACGTGTCATGGAAAGACAAGCAGCACATCAATCAAAATAATGTGACATTTAACACACCCATATTACATTGCAGGTTGCTTTTCCTTGTTTACCAGTGGGCCTCCTACAGCCAGGCGTGCTGCAGCCATACCTTGGTATTTTTGCAAATCCACCCACGTAGTCGGCAGGAGTACTTAGTAGCCTACCATATGAATCTGTAGGGCTGTTAACAGGGGGTGGTGTTACCACACTGAGCATGCCCTATGCATGGGTTTAGCTATGCAATGGATACACGTACGCTCCCACAACTATTTAAAAGTGAATTAGAAGATGCGGACATGAGGCCACTAATGGAGTCCTACGGAAACTTGCAGTGTGATTGCACATACGCTGGCCAGGTGCAGTCTCCCTAGGAAACAGCCATATTGCTCACCTGCAGTCATCTCAGCCAGTTCTGTGTGGCACAGATTCACCATGCAATGTTAGCACAAAAAGAGAAACCACTCAAACACTCACCAACACTTACCATGTACAGCTGTAATTGCTAAAATACACCAACACTATTAGGAAAAGAAAGGAGTAGCCCAAATGGATACATACACCAGAGATTTTGGCCTTTCCACACGTTCATCATGAGGAAAGCCAAGGAATCAGTTAGAAACCATTGTTAACGGGACGTTATGGTTCAGTTCCAGTACCAAAAGCTATAATCTTTACAGAAAACACTATGCTAAAGCAACATTCCGGTTACAGTACCCTACTAAAAACCTATGAAATTCACTAACAAAAAACATTGTTAAAGGGACTATGTTTGTAGCAGTGCAACTTAACCATAACATCCCTTTAACAAAAGGCCGAGTTCAAAGAACTAATTGACAGAGGACCACTGAGGTGATGATGAATGGATATGCTAATTGGTGGGAAGTTATGATTAAGACAAGCTCATCTGCACCTGGACTTTCAGCCTGTGTACTGCCAACGTAGGTTGGCAGGGTACTGACAGAGGTTGGAAAGTAACCAATGATAGAGGACCGCGTGATCAAGGGTCCTATAGTTGTGTAGCCAATTATAAGTTGTATATTTAGTGACGATCATAGTGACATATTTTAAGGGACAGGCTTAGTTGCCCCACCTGATGTTAAGAAATGAATCATTTTCTTCCACTGCCCTAAACGAGTATGGATCGTATACTTAGATGATCCTTGTAGAACCTATCACACTCACCATCAGGTTTTTGTACTTTGCCACTTAGGATGAAGTTAGTAATACGCAAGTTAAACGTCATCAATGACGAATATTTACTGTAAGAATGTAATTTTTTTATGAATTGTTTTCAGAAGTCTCGAGAGAGATCATGATGATGGATGCCTGTTGATATCTGTTGTACTCCCTTTTTTAGATAATTGATATTAAAACAGTATCTTTTGCCAACTACCTGAGTTGTTTCTATTATTGATATTTGAGTAAACTCTGCATCCACCGTCCATCTCTAAGGTATTGCTGACCCATCTTAAAGGGCTGAGAAGGAACCTCAGTTCAACATTACATATGTGGGATAACAAAAGCCTACACTGTTTACAGTACAAACTCACATTGCAATGAGTTAAAGTATTTCCAAATATCTTTCGGGCGACATTATCCAGGGAGAGTGAAACAACATATCTTGGTCATTACAATGTGGTAAGTTATGGAAACAACCATATATAAAAAGCACAGGACATCTGCTACCACAACATGTGACTCTACGTTTTGCAGTTTAGAGAGGCTGGAATTGTTGCTTCACTATTGTTTTCTGCGGAATTATCTTACATAGCTATATCTCAGGAGTTGAAGCACATTCAGCACAAGTTATTTCAGTAATTAGATTCGTTACCATCGACCACAATTGGGCTACTAGCCTTCATTCCAATCGGTCCTCTCAACCCCACATCTTGCAAGTTCATCTGGCGTAGTTGGGTGAAATGCAAGCATTGTATGTCGTTTCAGGATTTCAGTTGGTGAATACGTAGGGCCTTACCCCCCACAAGTGATTTAACGACAAACATAATTTGTTTGAGGGTGAATGGATTGGATTGTTTACTTGTTAATAGCAAACCCCATCTAAAAGTCTTGCCAACCCAACTCAAGGTCATTAAGGAAATGAATGATGTTTTGAAATTTATTTCCCAGTCTAGTGGCATAAATACCTGTATAAAATGCCAAAAAAGATCTTGTTAATGGCCCCATCTGTCCAGTGTCATAAGCCTGTGTCATTTTGTACAGCTACTATACTTTCTAATCCACTTTATTTGTGACTCAGCTAAGCCAACAGCTCACCAGGTTCACTTTGTTCCCCCTACCTGCCTGCTCATATACTAAAAGGAATTGACTTCTTTATTGGTAACGTCCCTAGATTAGTCTATACCAGTCTATATTAGACCTAATAGTGCCCATTATATTGAGATTCAATGTCTTTTACCCTATTCTCAATTTCAGTCGCTTCCGTCCCAATATTTTCAGGCATTCTCATCTTCTGAGCTATGATATTGATATTGAATTGATATTTTATTTCTATCGCGCCCACACACAAATGTTTCCAAGTGCGACAAGGCAAGGGAGGGGTACAGGGGAGAACAAAAACAACTATCTTACTAGGCCCAGTGACATTGAGAACACACAAGTGCATGGGGGAGGTGGAGGGGAGAAGTGCAAGGAAGGGGGAGAGGTGGCATGTGCCGAGCAAAAGGAGAACAGAATGAGCAAACCTCTTATAAAGAAGTGAAAGCTTCTCACAGTATTCAGGATTCTCCAACGTACAGTTGTTTTCTTTGAAATAATGAGTTATATCAGATGCAACACGCTGTCGCATTTGTGACTCATAGGAAGAAAATGCACTGGTTAGCAAGTTTATTTTGCAAGCCACAGCACCTAGATTGTTTTTCATCTCGCTTGAATTGCCCAGCAGACCACTTGATATTCCGTTGACAAAAATATTGTACCGAATGCTGGATGTGAGAGTGCTGCTGAAGCTACTCTGAATAAGTGCCAACCACTTCCCAGGTGAGGTAGAGTGCCCCTCTATTCATATCGTGTTAGGTGTTGCTGGAAATACATCCTGCAGAAATGCAGGGGCTCTCGGTACTCTGGATCCACTGGTGAACTGCATTGCACAGAAATAAGAACGACCAGTGAAGCCACCTGTCTGCTCTTCGAGGGGATAAGCAGCAAATAGTTGAGACAAGATATGCTGAGACTGCTCCATAGTGGGGAATACACCCACTGCTACTCCCTCACAGGTTCTCCCAGTGACGAATGTGGGGTAGGCCCCCAAGGAGAGATCCCATATGAACCACAAACATTTCCTTGCCAGTATTAGGTCAACAACGTGCAAATGTTGGCTCAACACCACACTTCTAGGCCGTGCCAGACTTCTCATCATACCTCCTGTAGGACATGAACACCCTGCCATCAGCTGCCACCCCTGATACACTCCAGTCTGATAACCAACTACTCCCTTCCTTTTCACTGGGAGGTGTCAGCTATGAGAATCATTGCCCCAAAACATGTACTCCTATGGATATTTCTTGGGCTCACTAAATGCTTTTCTTCTCGAAGCACAAAGCTGCTAAAAGTTTCTGCGTTTACCAAGAAGATTTCATATTTGACTAACAGCTCAGTTTGCAATGGATTTAAAAACAGCAAATTGAACTGAGCTTTCATGTCCTGCTTCATGCGGGACATCAGCCACTAAGCATTCGGCCGGGATTCAAACCAGCAACACTCTGCATTTTCTTTCTTCCAAGACAAAAATGTTGCCACTGAACATTGTTCTAGGCCCGATTTTAAAACAAGTATTACCAACAGGAGCGAACTCTGTTACTGCACCGTCATCTTGGTCACCACACTACAGCCCCTTCTTCCAGTTGTTTGTTTCTGACTATAACCTGCTAGGTGAACATTGCAGTAGTCTATTTTAGTGCCAACAATGGTGTGGGCAATGTGTATAAGTTGTTGTTCTGACAAGAAAGGTCAGACCTGTATTTAACAAACGTAGGTAGAACACGGAAGTGCAAATAACAGAGCTATTACGAGCAGAACTATTAATGTAGAGGTCAAAGAAGGCACCAAGGCTTTAATAGAGATATATGGTTGGGGGGTTGCACATTTATAGACAAGATTGTTTTTCAGAGATGACAGCTTCCATTTTGGCTAAATTAATAATTTGCCAATTTGAATCCAACCATCATTTGTTCAAGGCTGCAATGCTCAAGGGCAATTTGCAATACTCCTTCTTATTGGCCATATCAGTGAAAGCCAACATCAAGGTCTGACGACAAATCATGTGGAGGGGTAAAATACAAGTTAAAGAGAAGAGGGGATAGTGTCAATACCTCTGGCACCTGATAGACCAGACTAGGCGTTACTGTGATAAAAAGATCTGAGGTGATCCAAGAGCATCTGCCAGACAACAAAATACATAAACCACCACAGTGATATGTTGGACACCCATTTTAACAAATAAAATCTGTCTAGAATGATTTTTGGTCCAGTTAGTCAAAGGCTTCTGATAGATCCAGCATACCCAGCCGCCTGTCCATATTAGTTGCCGAGCAAGCCTTCTCATGCATACAGCAAGCTATTTCAGTGCCTTGGTAAGATTCAGAAACGGATTATTTGACGTCAAGAAGATTATGTGACTCAATAAGCTCCTGATGTCCTCTGTTAGTAATCTTCTCCAGAATCGTCACTGTAAAATATACATTGGTAATTAAACGTTTGTTAGCTAGAATGTTGGGATCCAGAGAATATGTCTTCTGTAGGAAAGACAAGATGAGATAAGATAATATGAGAAAAGATAAATTGAGATACAAGATAAGATAAGTTGAGAAAACACAAGACAAAATAAGATTAGATAAAATATGATGAAAGATAAGGTAAAATGATTATCACTTTCATCTCCAGGTGACGTTTCCTTTAACAATTTGACAATATGTAGCATAAGAAAAGTCAAATCAAAATAAATGCAAACCAAATATTAGGGTACTTAAAATAGTCCCAATTTCATCAAGTCCAAAAAGAACATGTGTCTGTGTTATCCTTTATACCAAACTTCCCTGGATTCCGCCATACAGGTTGCAATTATTCGAGATATTGTTGAATTGAAATCTAGCTCCTTACATCATATGGAACTATTGGGGTAAGATGCATAGTGTTTGCGCAGTAACATAAGCAGTTTGTTCTATGTTTTTGATAATTTGTGCATAAAATGATAATTATTGGATATTTTAGACTCAACCTGCAGAACACTTAAAGAAGCTGACATCCATGATGTTCCTCCTTTTCATTCAGATGAAAAGTGTTTTCTCTGGACATTACATACAACTTCATATTCTGTGTATCAGTCAAGTAGCCAAATATGGCTATATGTTTCTCTCTAGTTTTTCTGCCAGTTCTCTTTACATATTCTTACTATCTTCTCCCTCTTCTTAACAAAATGTCTCCCCAACGTGCGGCCCATGCTTGCAGCTTTTCATTGGAAGATAATGACCACCTCTTGTATGACCCAATTTCTGTGCTTCTGATCACATTGATGACATAGTTTGTGATCTCTGTGGCTCATTTAATATGCACTGACTGGGATTTATTTGCAGCATGCCTCACACTCAAATAGGGAAAAGCAGTGACTTGTTTGCGTCTTTTATCATGAATAGTCACTGATATTTCTTGAGCTGAAAATCATTAACTTTGGTTTATTTATTTTGAAATCAAAATGCTACTGTGGCAGTGTTTGTTACTGTTGGTCTGATTTACAACATCCTTTCACAATAGCACAATCCCACTGAAAAATGTATTGTAAATCATGCCCAGTGTATAGCTGTTTTTTGAAGAGCATTGTGTATTATTTCAATGGTGATCAAGTCTTCATCAAATAGGAACAATGGGACTTTCAAGCCATTGTCCATAGTCCTTCTGGGAGTTGGGGCCTGAATACCTCCAACTCTCTCTTCCAAAATATCTTCCTTCTCGAGCACTTTGCTCATCTGCCTCCAACTCCTTCAGGGTCAGTCGCTTCTCCAAGCAACGGGATGGTGGTAGATCTCTTTCTTCGGCTGGGGCCACCCTCAGGAACAGCCTCCCTGCCTCTCTGAAACTTCGGGCATTGGTCTTTTTCAGCTATATTACTTGTTTCCCATACTACTGATATGCCCTTTAACTTTATGTGCTTAAGTTCTCATTATGACGTTAATCCCCATTTCCAAGGGCTGGGACAGGGGTTAATTGCCCGCAGCCCAAGTTATCAGCCCGAGCAAAGCAAGGGCAGATAACCAGGGCTCCAGGCCATTAACTCCAGTTCCAGGTCTTGGAACAGGGAGTAAGGCTATTAGCACCCTGGGTGCCAAGGCGAAAACCCAGGGTGCTTAAAAAAAGATCTTTCCTTTATTCAACAGGATGCCACACGCGTCCCATTGAACAAAGGAAGAGCCCATCTTCCCTTTCCATGGCAGCGGTTGGGAGCAGAGCGCAATCGCCGCTGCAGCCGAAATAGAGTAAGGGAGGGGGAGGAAGGGATACAAAAAATAAAACAAACAGGGACCTCGGGTGTGGGTAGATGGCGGCGAGGTGAGCTGGCCATCAGGCAGCATGAAACGCAGCTATCACAGGCAGTTCAAGCCCTCGTTCCTAACCACCTGATTGGCTGGCACCCCCAGCCATGGTGTTAATTCGATTTATACAGTCTTTCTCTGCTCTCAAGGTGATTTGCTTCAGGTTGGTTAGAGGTAATTATAATAGGAGAAACACTGTAGAAAATGCAGCAGAACTACATGTAGATTGGAAGTTACAAAGTATCACGAGAGAATACCCAAACAGGGTACATGCAGTCCTTTTTATTCATTGGAGATACTTGCATGATACCTACAGAACTGTTAATTGAAAGACCAGAGTATTATAGTGGGTAAGCCCTTGTGGATCAGGTTTATACTCGGTCTCTTTGCATTATTTGCATTTCAGGGCTCCGTTGAATCATCTGAGGTTGCATGCATTTCTCAGTGCAAGTGGGATTTGTTTCCAGGGTACTAAACCTTTGTTCAGATGAAATACCTGTTGGAGAGGGTTCTTCATGTCACTGTATGCTTGGATATTTGAAGTCGTAGTAGCTGCCTCCCCATGTTTTCTTGTCAAAATCAAGCCATGAACTCTATGTCCATGTAGGTGCTGGATACCCCACACAGAAATGATTTACAAGCACACTTCAATAGGATAAACCTAGGGGGGAAATCGCGTTGCCCTTTGCGCTGGAAACAGCAAAGCTGATTACCGTAAGTGGTCACAAACATATAGCTGACATTGGGCCTCATTACGACCCTGGCGGAGTGGGTTTACGCCAGCGTTATTCGCGGCGGACCCGTCCGCCCTACTACGAGATTCCGTAGCGCCATGGAGCGTTTTCCGCCTGGTTTTTCCGGGCAGAGAAATCCATGGCGCTACGGGACCTGTCGTTAATTACGCCACCGTATTTTGAGGTGGCGTAATTAACGCCTTCCCCACTCCCATTATACCCTATGGGGCAAAAATGGGAATGGGGAAGGGTAAAATGGGGGATGGGGATTTACCGCCCCGCCAAGGTCGGAATGGGGCGGAAAATCCGCCAACCCCCATGGCGCTATCGGCAGCTTTCCGCCGTGCTCCAAGGTGCATTTTGCACCGCGATTTCCGCCAGGGTCGTAATGAGGGCCATTGATTGAACACGTATGATCAGGCTTCCTAGCTTACATTGGCAATGCTACACACTGCTTTGTCAAGCAAATACATGCCTCGGTTGATAGCATTATGTGTGACTGTTAGTCCTAATTGCTGCATCACCTTCATATTTAAATATTGTCCAGTTCCATTAGCCAAACATGATTATGAAATAAAGTGAGATTTTCTTAGTACGCTCTGCTGCTGCTATTAATCACGTATTCTGTCTAGGTTCATATGAAGTGAATGCCAAAGTAGGTTGCTCTTTTTATCCGACTAGCATTCATAAATTAATTAATCAATATTCAAATATTATCTTTGCTATTAAATTACATGCTCTTCTATTTAATTTTAAAATGTCAATAACCCTCATTAGAAGGGAAATTGCATTTGAATAGGTCTGCCCTATGTATCTAATAACTTCAATAACGTGTACAGATGTTTCTAAGAAAGTGGCTGCTCGTAATTTGTCAACCATTGTAATAGAGTGATTATTTTTAACAGACGAAAATAGTTAAATGGATTGAAGCGTAATGCTATTTTCACATGTGCCCTAGCCTAGCTATTCTGGCTTGCATTGACTATTTGAACGTACTGCCGAATAACTGGAATCACAGAGGTCACATTAGGCGTGTTAAGCACATTAAACTAGTTTGACACGTTCGGCTTCAAAATCACTGCAATGCACTCTTCAAAAACAAAAATGAAACAATCCCACCAGCGAGCTCTTAGTCAATGCAGCAAGTGACATGTATACTTACGTTGCACTAAAAGGAGGTCTGTGTTCCCAGTTTTGCATTTAAAATAAGTTACTTATACAACGGTGAACTGAACATAAAGTAAAGCTTACATGGAAGAAAGCCTGCCTATTGGAACAGCAACTGTTTTCTCGGGGATACCCCAATGTTCTCTTTATGCCAAGCCACAGCAAACACAACATTTGGTTTTATAGAGAAGAATCCTTGCCCGCCAACTTGCACCCCATATAACTAGCACTGACCTCATATTGCAATGTGTTTCACCCTCCTTTGTGCAAATTGAATGTTCACTTGTCATTAATAAAATGTGCCTGATTAGTTTGGCGGTGAACATTTAAATAAATAAGACCTTTAACCAGGACTTAATGGCACAGGGATCACAAAATACACAGAGGTTGAAAGATAACTTAGAGAATGAAAAAAATATGGGTGTAGAGCCCTTGTTGGTTCCACCTCCCACACTCTACACTACATTCTACTCTCTTATTTGATGTCCATGATTGAAATCACTCTAATGAGTTGCATGTTCATAATTAGCTTGGGTTTTGAAAGGGGTATCATTTTTATTCTCAGTCTTCTTTTTCTTTTTCTTCTTCTTCTAATCATTATGATTTTCAAATTGATCAGCATTATAGAAAGCTATTCTATTCTTCCTTATCGTATGAATCTGTGTTTTTATTTTCTTTAACACCTGTACAGTACACCCTGCAGGCACACGTGTTAATGAATTCATTCTACTTGATCGAGCTGGGTAGCCATCATTCCATTATGAGTGTCATTTTATTAGTATGTTATCATCTTTTAAGAATGTGCCGGGGCCAAACTAGCACCATACAACGTAATCATAAAAGTGATATATCAAAAACAGTAAAATACACAGAAACAAAAAAAAAACACTAACCCCAAAACATGTAGCCTAAAGTGAAAAGAGCAAGCAGAATCCTGTGTATTAGGGAGTGTCACTCATGCGTCTAAATATGTGGGATTCTTAGCGATTTCCTATACAAGAACACTTGCAAAGCCATCAAAGAAGGAGTCAATCCAGGACCACTGGCAGAGAATGACATAATCTAGGGATAAAAAATTCCAAAACATAAGTAAAGAAAAAATAAATGAACGCTTTTACACAACACACAAAACACCTTTCGCTGTTACCTTATTCATTCACCCCCTGAGTCACGTTCAGTGTTTTCACACAGCCTGCAAAGGAACCAGCAGCACACAATATTGTGCCTCGATGTTCTGTTTCATTTTCAGTGAATGCCTCTCCTTGTCCTCCCCTCAGAATGTTGAACTTGCCAGCCTCAGGGCAATCCATCTGTTAGACATCCTCACAGCAGTGCAAAATGGAGTCTGTATGCGTATCCATAATGACAGCGCACAACCAGACATGAAAAGCTTAGCCTCTGCTGCAGGCTTTGGGGGGGTGGGGGAGAGAGAGAGAGAGAGAGAGAGAGAGAGATAGAGAGAAAGAGAAAGAGAGAGAGAGAGAGAGAGAGAGAGAGAGAGAGAGAGAGAGTTTTTCCTTGTTAGCGGAAATCGTTTGGTCATGAAATTGGTCAGTGTTGGTGAAAATTAATGTCTTTATGTAATCCCACCTGGGGTATGAACACATTTTTGATGGATTTCCCAACTCATCTGCCCAACCCTTCACTACTAATGCAAATTAGCCAGTTGCTTTTATCCGATTTCCAAGTTTATATGATCCCCAGAATTCCATTTAATTTGCCCAAGGCTCCATTTATGTAGCAAATTCATGTGTGTTTTCAACCGAATTCTCTCGGTTCGGGTCCTGAAGCATGTACTGGGACTCTATACTAGCACCATTCAATGTAAATGGGCCACTGCAGCTCTGGCAATTGGGTTTAAAAGGGGTGGATTATGTGCAGATTCTTCCCAGAGGAGTCCAACAAAATTAAAAGATGCCAAGACTTCACAACTACCCAGGAATTAGCAAAGATTTGCCAGCATGACACAATGGCCCTCATTACGACCCTGGCGGAAAGTGACTGACCGGACCGCCACAGCGTAAATAGCGTTTCCGCCATTGCACGATGGAGCAAAGTGCGGCCCATTCCGACCCATCGGGCACGTGCACCACGCCATGGCGGAAGTGCAAAGTCCGCGATGGCGGAAATGACCCCAAAACGGCCCACACCGCCGCCGTACGGCGCCCTAGGTGCAATACCGCCACCCATCATAGCGGACACCGCAGTGAGCGCCAACCGGAAAGTACGGCGACCGTAAATATACGGAAACGGAAGTAAAAACATGGGCCCGGAACGGGAAACAACACCCCGTACACCTATAAAACCACAAAATACACACAACCACTAAAAACACCACCCTGAGACACATCCCAACCCGTCATCCACCCTAGTGAAACCAAGAAAAATGGGAAAAGTAGCGAAGAAAGCGTGCGACCGCAAGCGGCAGGTCCACTTCTCCCGTGAGGAACTCACCGTGCTAACAGAGACCCTCCAGGAGAATGCCGCCGCCGTCTTCTCCACGCAAATGACCAGGACGGCACTTGCGAACAAGAAGGCCATATGGGCCCTGGTGGCACAGCGGGTAAGTGCGGTGGGGACCGCACCCCGCAACCCACAGCAATGCAGGAAGCGGTGGGACGACCTGCGGATACGCGTCCGTAGCATACTTTCTGCCAACCGCAACATTGCCACAGCCACCGGGGGAGGGTCGGAATCACCCATCAAGTTGACCCCCTGGGAAGAAATCTGTGCCTCCACCATTGGAATGGAGAGCATAGAGGGAGTCGGAGGGATGGAGAAAGGAGTGCAGACATCCGGAGAATCAGGTAGGTGGCCCAAATAAAACCATGCCAAATCCACAATGTCCAATCATGTGACTCACATGTGTCCACATAGCGCAACAGCAACACATGGCCAGGAGAACGTCCACACACATTGGCCTGATAGCGCAGTTTAAAACCACAATAAATACATAAATAATTAAAAACCCCAAAAACACCCACTACACGTGCAGCAGGCACACCCTAACTGCAGGCTGCCAAACAACTGCACCCTCACTCCACACACAAATGAAAGCACCTCCAAGGCCCCGACCCAAATCACCCTCAGGTACCACCCCAATGCATGTGATACATTGCCATTCCAATTCCCACAGACCCATTAATAACGCTCGCCCTCCTTTACTCCACCACAGGGTCCGATCCAAACGACGAGCTCCAGGACACCCCTACCAGCACACCTGCAAAGAGGGCCAAGACCGACGGCCAAAGACCCTCCACCTCAGCTGCACGCATCAAGACACGGCAGCAGCACATATCAAGTGGCAGCACACAGGAGGGAACATCAACAGGCACCCCAGCAGCCAGCATGCCCACAACAGCACCACCACAGGTCCCCCCAATGGATGCCACAGAAGGTACTGCCTCTGGTGGCAGCAGCACCATAGGTGACACCCCATTAATGGCAGCATGCCCCGACACAGAAGACGGGGATGTCGAAGTCAGATCCATCCATGACCTGTCCCAATCCCCCTGTCTGTTCCATCCCGTACACCATGAGGATACCACGCAGGGGCACCCACAAGACGACGACTGGCCATCCCCCACAAGCCCTGTGGCAGGGCAACATGAGGCGAACAGCCCCTCTGTGACACCACCGCAAATGGCCATGGCCCAGCAGAGGCAACAGTCCCTCGACCAGTTAATCGTGCAACAGCAGCAACTGGCCACGCTCCTCAAGGACCATGCCGATGGATGTGGGGGCACTAAGGCAGACATAGAAACATCAACTGAGACACTTAGGGCACAAATCGAGAGTAGCACCGAGAGCCTGAGAGTCCAAATGGAGAGTAGCACCGAGAGCCTGAGAGTCCAAATGGAGAGAAGCACCGAGAGCCTCAGGGGGGAACTGCATGCGACGTCCAAAGACGTATGTGCCGAACTTGCCGCAGTGCGCCGTGTGCTCACTGAGCTCTCACAAACCCTTAGGGACATGCATGGACGTGAGCAGGCAGAGACATCATCCGTTGCAAGTTCCGTCCAGGGCAGCCCCCAACGTAGATCTGGGAGGAACCTGCGCTCCACAGGCAGGGGTGCCCCTGATACCCGCAGAGGGGGCTTGCAATAGCGACTGCCCACTGACAATGAGCATCTTTGGACACTGGTGTTCGGGGGGGAGGTGGGAGGGTGGAGGGGGTGTGTTGGGCTCACTTGGGTGGCGGGTCGATAGGGTGTTCCACATGATATCACATATGCCATAAACAATGCACGATCAAACAATGAGATGTGTGGACAATGATCTTTGTGTACTAGGCCATCATAGGCGTACAGTCCATATTGTGCATGTACCAGACACACACAGTGCCACGAGTCCCGTGTCCATGTATCAGCCACCAGGCGTGAGTGCTAGAAGCATGCATCTATGAGATGCTGACGAATTTCACGGCCCTCCTGTGCCTCGCAGACTCCTTGAGGTGCTGCCACATCCCCACCCTCATCATGACCATCTTCAGGTGCTTGCAGTTCTGCGTCAGGGGGCATGGGCACATTTCTACGTACGCACATGTTGTGGAGCATGACACATGCCATCACCATCTTTGCAACCTTCTCATGGCGGTACAGGAGTGCCCCGCCAGACCTGCTGAGGCACTGGAAACGAGTCTTCAGTAGGCCGAATGCCTGTTCAATGACTACACGGGTACGTGAGTGGGCATGGTTGTAGTCCTCCTCATGCTGGTCCCGTGGGTTCCGGACTGGTGTGAGGAGCCATCTCTTCAGTGGATATCCGGCATCACCTGTATGTGGACGATAAACGAATTATGTGGAATGCCATTGCTACGTACGCACCCCCCCCCCTTCCTGCCAGGTCATTGCCGCATCACATACCCCACATCATCATGCATGAAATGAGACTCACCGAGTAGCCAGGATCTGTTCCCTGCGTGTCGCTCCATGTAGCGTGGTATTGTAGAGTTCCTCAAGACCATAGAATCATGGGTTGATCCAGGGAATCGGGCACAACAATGTGTAATGATCCTGTTGGAGTCACACACCATTTGTACATTCAGTGAATGAAATTGTTTTCGGTTGCGGTACTGGGCCTCCATGGCATGTGGGACGACCAATTCCACATGGGTGCAGTCGATGGCACCAATGCAACCCGGTATGCCGGCAAGTGCATGGAATCCCACTTTTGTGTTGGTAATTTCCTGCTCCGAGCGTGGTAGAGAGATGTAGTCGTCTGCGTGCTGCAGGAGGGCATCGAGCACTTGCAATAGTGTCCGTGAGAACAGTGGCTGAGAAATGCCATGCAACTGTCCGACTGTGTGCTGGTAGGTGCCTGTGGCCAGGAAGTGTAGTACAGACACCACCTTCAGTAGGGGTGGGATGGCGGTTGGGCTATCTATCATGCTGACAAGGTCAGCCTGTGTCATGTCCACAATGGCGGCTATGGTGTCCCGGTCCAAACGGTAGAGAGTGTGGATCTGCTCATCAGTGAGGTTGAACGGATGTGCTCGGAGGCGTGGGATTGCGGGCTGCCTGCGTGGTGGTAGTGGCTGTGCTGGCAGCCCTTGCTGGCCCTGCCTTGCCCTCCTCCTCCTCCTGCGTCTCCTCCGTGCGGCCGGTTGTAGTTGGTGTTCGTCTTCTTCTTGGAGTTGGAGTACTTGCAGTGCTATCAGGTCCCCCAGGGCCAACATCGCGAGTCCTGCCGGTAGCATTTCGGAGTGGTTGTGGGAGGAGACTGGGCGTGCAATTTATGTGTTTTCAGGCTGTATGCCCTCCACCTGTGGTGATTCATTCCACCTGTGCAAGCTGCTCTCCCCTTTGGGCGAGCACGTCCCGCACACAACGCTGCAATTCGAGGAATGGCATCTTGCTATTACAATCATGTATTAGTACCCGATGGCCGTGTAACATTGGTTGATATGTTCATTCGGCTATGGTCCCATTGTTTCACATGCATTCTTTGCAGTCGCGAACAGACTTGTGAAGGGTCAGTGGAACGTAGTACTCGAGTAACGGTGGGCCCTCATGCATCACTGTACCGAGTTGCACCGACGGGCGGGGCGTCCCATTTGTGGGTGAAGGCAGTTGCCATTTTCACACACAGCCGCACTAGATGGATTAATTTGTGATTTCAAGCGGCCACAGATGCCTTTTCGACGTGATGTTGCAAATGAGGAATTCGAAGGGCGGCGCTTTCGGTCTTCAGCTAGCGGCGAGGAGATGCCCACAGGTCTGACTGCAAATATAACGTTCTATTGTTCAGTGTCCTTGGGACAGGGGCCATGGCGAGGATGCAATGATTGATATGAATAGTTTGGGATGCGCAATAGCGAAGTGGATGATGAGGCCGGACGTTCCCAAATACATGTTACTTCACAACACTGGAATTACGGGCTGGGGCACAGTGGATTTTGCAGGCTGCATAACGCACAGACTCAATGGAATTCTCACATGTTATGTGAGTATGGAAACAGGCGTTATCATTACGGGATGAGGGAATGATGAATGGATGCATGGGCAGATGATTTGATACGGTGTTTGCCATGTACAGGGCTTCTTGGAATCTGTCCGCCTCCCCTGCGCTATGTGATGCAGGGCTGCCATAGTGGGACCATCGTCTATCTGGCCTTGTTGAGCCCTCCCTGTCTTGACGCGCCTTCAGACACTTGTGTCCATGCACGTTACCAATCCCATCTGATGGATTCTGTTTTCACAGACGCATGCACAGGTACACTCGTTTGTGATGGTGTTTTCACCTCGATATGGATAGTTATGAGTCGCAAGTGGTTTTGGGGTGGTGATGATCCTTTGGAGTGGGCTAGCATGCATATGGCTGTGGATCTAGTGTGATCATTGAAGTGAGTTGTTCGAATGTAGTTCTGATGGCCATTCTTTTCTTTTTCTTTTCTTTTGGTTGACAGGTATCTCCTCCCCTTTTGCCACTGCCATCTGTATGCCACTCCTGCAGATGGGTTTTACTCCCGACACCTGCTGCTTCGTGTTAATCAGTGGAGCAGCATTACGATCTTATGGGACGATCGCCAATGGGCCACATGCCCTTACGCAGTACTAGTGGCTAGGAGCAACATTTCGGCCTTTCAGCTGGACTAGTGCCTCCCTATTGGGACGGCCCTGCGGTTCTAGGCGCTTCCATGTTGCCTTTTCGTACGAGAATGTAGCCCCTGTGTACCATGAAGGAACAGGCCGTCACACAAGAAGTAGCTGGTCATTTATTGCCGATGCAGCCCACAATGGTGAAATGTGTTTTGGAGTTCATGGCCTAATGGCTGTATGGGCTTGGTGAATTTGTTGTGCATTAAATTTCTATTCTGATATGGGCCGTGTAGCGTTCTTCTTTGCAAGTGATGTGGCATATTCCTATTTGGGGAGCGATGTATTGTGAGGAGATCTGCATTGGGTTCCA